>NW_010273924.1:0-508 GCF_000690775.1 Eurypyga helias
ATCGTACCTGTGCTTCCAAATTCCATAGAATGATTAAGTACTCAGGTGCAACATGCACAGACATAAGTAACTAAAATAGCAAGAAGCACATTGTTTAAATATTTAGGGACTTGAGTTTGAAAAATGAAATATCTGGGATTTTTTTTTTCTTTGACACTGATTTTGCAAAAGAAAAAGAACACAAAACAAGAAGCAAAAGCCCAGATACTCTTCTTTTTAAATATAAATGTTCACTTTCCAAAGAATGAGAAAAAGCAAGAAAGAGGAGGAGTGAGGGGCATTGACACCCTCAGGGAAAATTTCATCTCAAGAGAACTGACCTTTCAGAGAAAGCAAATTAAATTATCTTTTTCATCTTTTACTAGTGCTGTGACATCATTAAAATTCACGTTACATACCAGCATGCTTTGTTTTGTATTCATAACCTTAAACCAAAATTAATCAGTTGTCACATAGAGTTAACATATTTGTTAATGGTGCCCAAGCCAAAATACTCATTTCCTCAAAT
>NW_010273924.1:732-4063 GCF_000690775.1 Eurypyga helias
GGTAGTTTGCTAGCTGGAGTTAAACCACGACACAAAGTGTTCCTCACCTTGTATCAAGCTTTGTAAAGTCAGTCCAGAACATGTTGGGTAAGGGATGCAAGGGTTCCTTCATGAAGAAAAACATGTGTCTTAAAAAGTGTTTAAGAGATAGTGTCCTCTGAAGTAGCGAGTCACTATGTTGTGTAATACTTGGTGGAAAGACGGAATGAGAACAAAAACCTCTGAAAGACTATCTGCTGTCTTTACCAGGGGGCCATACTGTCTCTCTGCTTGGCTTACTGGATGCCCTGTTTTATGGCCAGGTGTTACTGCGATATTGGTTATGGAAAATCTCAGAAAAGGTCACTTAGTGTGCAACGCCTTTATTTGGAAGCTAAGATTACATTTAGGATTTTAAAAAAAGTTGGAGACTGATATTGGTGAAAAAATCCTAGTACTTCAAGTGCTCATGCTGTTCACGTAGTCAATGGAGAGAACTGAACACTATGTTGATAAGTGGGAAAGTCTACATGTAAGTTCAGCGGAAAAATTTAAAAGGGAAAAGAACAAGAAAAAAAAAAGTCCCTTTTAATAAAACTCCCTATATCTAAGAATTGCAGTTGTTCACTTTTCAGTTGTAATATGTATTTAAAAAAAAAAAAAAAATAAAGGATTGGAGTTGGTTTTGGATATGTATGTATATGTGAAAGGAAAATAATGGCAGACAGAGATGAAGACAGAGATCATACTATGCATTTAAGAAAGGATGCTGCTACTGTGTTTGAGCCTTTCACCCTATAAGTTTTGTGAAAATTATTTTATATATCCATATAGCACCTTAGTAACAATATAACAACACTGTAGGGACAAAGCGTATCACCATGGAGAAATAAAAGAAAAGAGATGTTAAGAGATTTCCCCAGAGTAATAAACATGTCAATGAAGAGCTCAGAACTGGGTTAATGTACCTACATCTCCAGATGCCTTTCTTTATAACATTACATAAGAGAAAGTAATCTCAGAATATAGACTTAACTTTTCCCTGAACAAGATACTTTTTTTGGTTTTTTTTGTAGAACAGTCTGTGCTCATCCACATTAGAAAAATCTCTTCTTTTATATGAAGTAAGAAACTATGTGTAGAATATATCTCATTGATCTTAACACTTTTTTTCCCAAAAAAAATTTAATTTCAAACAGTAAATTCTTCAATTTATACAGTTTGGGCTGTCTTAAGGCCAGGCTTTTTGCTTCCATATATTTGCACGTCCTTCAATTTCAACGAGCACAAAGGTCTTAATGTGGCAATAATAGTAATAATTTCAAATTACTGTAAAACATGAGAAGATGTTCAAAACCAGGCAGTTTCTGAAAGTGTTTCATTTGAGATTGAGAACCTGGGTTTTGGTATGTTCTGAACATCCTTTGAAAATCAAAGTGTTTGAAAGTGTCACAAAAAGACACACTTCCTGAAATCAGGCCTCTCTTAGTTATCATTGTCAGTGACTTGAAGTAATGCCTAAAAACTGGGGTATACAAACAAAGCTGAAGAAAAAGGGCAAGACTGATAAGCTAGTCAGGTTATATTGAGTTCAAGAAAAAAAAAAGAACTCATGATATTTAACAATTTGTAAATGCCTGGCAGACCTGGAAGAGTTCTACAACAACCAGAGTGGCTTTGTCAAGAACAGTTCATTTGCTTTCCTCCTGTACTAGTGTAATGAGTTTTGTAAGAAGAGGAGTACTAAGAAGGAATGAATAATTGATAAGCGGCGTCGTTCAGATATTGCTACTCTTGTTCATTACGTGTTGCCTATTGTTCTGTGCCTGGATACTGATGAGAAGAATCTGCCTTCTTTACTCCCTCCTACCAGATATTTCTACATACAGACAAGATCCCCCATGAGACTTTGCAAGGTTGAACTGTTCTAGCTCTGTCAGCCTCTCCTTGTATGAGGGGTGCTCCTGTCCCTTTATCACTTTTGCAGTCCTTCACTGGACATCCTTTATTATATCCAAGTCTCTTTTGTACTGGGAAGCCCAGCAGTGGGTACAGAAATCCAGATGTGTGACAGCAATACTGAAGAGAAAAGAAGGATCATCTTCCTGTACCTTCTGGCAATGCTCTGCTTAGTGCATCCCGGGAGGTTGTTGACCTCTGCTGCAAGGGCACGTTGCTGTCTTATGGTCAGCTTGTTGCCACCAGGCTCATCAGGACTTTCTCTGCAGGGCTGGTTCTCAGTTCGTTGCTCACCAGTCTGTGCTGGTATATGGGGTTATTCCTTCCTGGGTGTAGGGCTATCCCTTCCTTTTGTTGAAATTCAAGAGACTCCTATGTGCCTATTTCTCTAACCTGTTGAGATCCCTCTGAATGGCAGTATAACCATCAGCATCATGTCATTAACAAAGATGTTAAACAGTATAAGACCTGATATGAATCTCTGGGGTACAGTTCTACTGACTGGCTATAAGATGGACTTCATGATCTCAACCCTTTGATTTCAGAAGATCAAGCCATTTTCATGTCACTTCTGTGGTCACATACTAACTGTATTTCATAAGTTTGCCTAAGGGTATATTACGGGAAACAGTGTTGAAAAATTTTCTCAAGTCAAGATAAATAACATCTGGCCACCCTTCACCCACTATCTCATCAGAGAAAACATTAAGGCTGGTCAAGTTTGATTTCTCCCTTCTAAATGCATCTGACTATTTCTGATAACTTTCTTGTAATATTTTTTTTTTTTTTTTGGAAATGGTTTCCAGGTTTAGTTTCTCCAGCACCTTCCCAGAGACCTAGGTGAGGGCGACCAGCTTGTCATTCTCTGTATCCTCCTCCTTGCCTTTCTTGAAGACAGTAATGAAATTTTTTTCCATCATCAGGAACCTCCCTTAAGTCTCCATGACCCTTCAAAGAATATCAAGAATGGCCTTGCAATGGTATTGGCCAGCTCCTTCCGTTGTGGGTGCACCCGATGGACTTGTGTGTTTCAAATCAGTTAAAATAGTCCAAAACCTAATCGTCCTCTACTGAAGGTAAGTCTGCCTTGCTCCGGATTTTCTTTCTGATGACAGGGACCTTGGATTCCTGAAAGTTGGTCTTACCAGTGAAGACCAAAGAAAAGAAAGCACTGTCACTAGGCCCTCATGTCAATTCAGCCATGAGCTCACATTCCTAGCCTTCCTTTTGTCGCTGATATACATGTAGAAGCCTTTTTTGTTTCTTTTCACATCCCTTACCGTATGCCAAGAGGAACTGCAAATTTATTGGAGGACATATATCAAATTTATAATAGGTCTGACAAACCAGAAAATGTATTTAAATTATTAAACTTGAAAAAAAAAAAAAAAAA
>NW_010273924.1:4121-5077 GCF_000690775.1 Eurypyga helias
TAATATTTTAAACTTAAAAAAAAAAAAAAAAAAAAAAAGTCGTTCCACTCATATGTCTGCTGGAAATACAATACAGCAGAGAGGAGACAGTATCGGAGGTTTCTCAGGTGTGTTGAAGAGGACTTCCTGACACAGCTGGTGAGGGAGTCAGTGAGGGAAGGTGCCCCACTAGACCTGCTGTTTCTGAGCAGAGAATGACTGATGGGAGATGTGATGATTGGAGGCCGTCTTGGGCTTAGTGATCACAAAATGATAGAGTTTTTGATTCTTAGGGAAATTAGGAGTGGGGTCAGAAGATCAGTCACCTTAGCCTTCTGGAGTTCTGACTGTGGCCTGTTTAGGAGGCTGGTTGACAGAGCCCCTTGGGAGGCAGTCCTGAAAGGCAAGGGAGTCAAGGAAGGAAGGACATCCTTCAATAAGGAAATCTTACCAGTGCAGGAGTATGTTGTCCTCATGTGCAGAAAGATGAGCTGTTGCGAAAGAAGACCAGCCTGGCTGAACAGAGAGCTTTGTCTTAAACTCAGTATAAAAATAGAAGTTTATGAACTTTGGAAAAAAGCAATTCAGGAGGACTACAAGGATGTCGTGAGGTTTTGCAGGGAGGAAATTAGAAGGTCCAGAGTTCAGCTAGGACTTAACCTGGCCTCTGATGTAAAAGGCAATTAAAAATGTTTCTATAATTACATTAGAAACAAAAAGAAGGTTAAGGATAATCTTCATCATTTACTAGATGTAGAGGAAACACATTCACTATTTTCCTTGGTCTTTATTAGCAAGACTACTTGTTCTCCAGGAATCCAGCCCTCTGACCTACCTGACAGGGACAGGGAGCAGAATTAAGACCCTATAATTCAAGGGAAAATGGTCAGCAAGCTGTTACACCACTTAGGCACACACAAGTCTGTGTGGCTGGATGGGATCCCCACCAAGGTACTGAGGGGGATGGGAGAAGGGCT
>NW_010273924.1:5163-7877 GCF_000690775.1 Eurypyga helias
AAGGCACAGAAGGAGGATCTGGGGAGCTACAGACCTGTCAGTCTGACCTCAGTGCCAAGGAAGGTTATGGAGCAGATCACCTTGTCTTGAGTGCCATGACACATACAGGACAAGGAGATGATCAGGCGCCGTCAGCATGGTATTATGAAAGGCAGGTCCTGTTTGACAGGACCTGATCTCCTTCTGTGACAAGGGGACCTGTTTAGTGGAAGAGGGAAAGGTTATGGATGTTGTGTACCTAGACTTCAGTAAAGCCTTTGACAACATTTCCCACAGCATTCTACTAGAGAAACTGGCTGGCTGGGACCAGAGAGTTATCGTGAATGGAGTTAAACACAGTTGGCAACTGGTCACAAGTGGTGTTCTCCAGGGCTCCGTCCTGGGTCCAGTTCTGCACAATAGCTTTACCAACAACCTGGATGGGGAGATTGAGTGCATCCTCAGTAAGTTACAGGTTGGGTGGAGTGTTGATCTGCTTGAGGGTAGGAAGGCTCTACAGATGGATCTGGACAGGCTGGATAAATGGGTTATGGCCAACACTCTTGAGGTTCAACATAGGCAAGTGCCAGGCCCTGCACCTTGGCCACAACAACCCCTGCAATGCTACAGGCTTGAGGATGAGTGACTGGAAAGCTGCCTGGCAGAAAAGCCCTTGGGAGTTTGGTTGATAGCAGTCTGACTATGAGTCAGCAGGGTGCCCAGGTGGCCAAAAAAGCCAACAGCGTCCTGGCCTGCATCAGGAACATTATGGCCAGGAGGACTAGGACAGTGTCTCCCTGTACTGACACTGGTGAGGATGCACCACAAATACTGTGTTCATGGTTTGGGCCCCTCCCTACAAGAAAGACATTGAAATGCTGGAGTATGTACAGAGAAGGGGAATGGAGCTGGTGAAGTCCTGTGAGGAGCAGCTGAGGGAACTGGGGTTGTTCAGCCTGCAGAATAGATACCTTATCACTCCCTACAACTACTTGAAAGGAGGTTGTAAAGATGTGTGTCTTGGTCTCCTCTCTCAAGTGGTAAGCAATAGGTAAAGAGGAAATGTCCTCAAGTTGTGCCAGGGGAGGTTTGGAGAGGGTATTGGGAAAAATTTCTCCACAGAAAGTGCTGTCAGGCATTAGAACAGGCTGCTCAAGGAAGTGATTGAGTCACCATCCCTGAAGGTATTTGAAAGAAATGTGGACTAGGTGCTTAGGAACATGGTTTATTGGTGATATTAGCAGTGTTTGGTTAATGTTTAGACTAGATGATCTTAAAGGACTTTTCCAGCCTAAAAGATTCTCTGATTCAATGATTTAAATTCATCTGGGAAGTGAGCAGGCAAGAGGGACAAGAGCATTAAAATAGGCACAGTTAGCTACATAAATATATCATGGGAAACAATTGAATATGTGAATTTTGGGTTCTTAAGAAAAGGATATGGTTTTATAGTCACCTGAGTTGTAAAAAAGAATGGAAAAATTTCTATTAAATATGGGGATTTAATATGGAAAAGAGTATTGTAAGCAAGACATATGAACTCATCCTTCTACTCCTTCAGCTTAGTATTATTAATTTATGACATCTATTGTTTTCAGTGTTTGGCTTTTTTAAAATAAATGAGCTGTAATAAATAGTTGTTTTGTGAACAGAAAATAGAAAGGGGCAGTGGAACTGGTGTCAATATAGAAATGAACAGAGGAAGAGGATAATTTGTTCACTGTGCAAGATAAGGTTTGGGCTTAGAGGTTCAGCAAGAAGATTCTCTCTGGACATCAGAAAGACCTTTCCAATGAAAAGGAGAGCGAAACACTGAAATCAGCTACTTGGAAGACTGTGGAGACACCACCACTGAATTCTAAAATAATCATTTAGAGTCTTCTTTTAAAATTATGAATCTGATCCTGCTATAGGACAGAGAGATGAATTAGATGGTATCTTCTGATTCAGTAAAGCCATAATTTGATATGATTCTAAGATTATAATACATGTGAAAACACGTGCTTAAAGATAAATATAAGTATAGAATTGCAGGATCAAGATTTATAGTATCAAAAAAAGTCAGAAAGACTGGGGGACAAATAGTCTGAAATCTTAAATGGATAGCCTTTCACATCTACAACCCTGTAAACATTTACTTATTTGAATCAATCCCACATTGTTGGAATCAAATTATTTAAATTATTCAAGATCTTAATGTGCTAAAATCCTTGCGGGTCCTGTTTGCAGTTAGTTTATGCCTGTTAGACACTCCAGCCAGCAATAAAGAAGAAAGCATCTGGGTACTTGCCAGCTAGAGAATGGCATTGTGTTCACACATCAAAAGCAATAGAAAGAAGGCGTTCATGTTTATGGGCGCACGTTTGCATAACAACAGTTTTTCTCTCCTTTTATTTAGAGCTGAAGCTCTGAACATTCCTTTGAGGAGAAAGTATTCTGAAGATAGAACTATCAATGATTAATTTAAACTCTTACTCCACTAAACTAAAAGTAAATATATCCAAATCAACCCCTACTGAATTTTAGTTTACATTTACCTCAACAGAACCTACAAAAAAACATGGGTACAAAACCCATCTCTCCAGTGAGAACTTTGTTGCTATTTATCATGTAGTAGTGAAAAGCAGACTTCTAATCCAAAAGAATTTTAAACAAAATAGTAATAATAATCAAAATAATTTTCCTTTATGCTTTTTTACACAGTAAATGTTTATTCTAGGATAACTGGAAGGTGA
>NW_010273924.1:7892-8165 GCF_000690775.1 Eurypyga helias
TATTGTCCTCTCTCTCTTTCAAAAAACATGCACAATATACAATGCCTACCACACAGGTTACTTCTTGTAACTCCAAAGATTTTTTATGGTGAGGGAAAATGCTATGGTTCTATGTAAAATGGCTCAGCATGGCATGTATGTGTTTTAAAACATGTAGTTATAATACAGTCATCTGTACTATTCAAACACCTCTGAAGTAAACTGATATTTTGGTGACTGTGGTCAGGATCCTTGTTTCTGGGCCCTTTTTAAAAGCTGTTAATCTTTCGGGGT
>NW_010273925.1:0-28279 GCF_000690775.1 Eurypyga helias
AAACCATTCTATGATTCTATATAGGAAAGATACGCGTCCAGCATGATTAAATTCCAAGTTGTATAAATGCCACTGAGGATCTTGAAAATACTTAGTTACCAAATTCACTGTGGTATCCATGGGACTTAGGGTATTAGATATATTTTAGACTCCCAAATACCTTAAAAATCTGACTTCTCTATTCAGAGCTGTCTGAATAACTTGAGCACTCCACAATACTATCAGTGGAAGGCAAAACAAAGTTTACATTCACTTTATTAATAGTGTATGAGCAAGTATTGGATAAAGCAAAAGGAGAAGTTTCTATGCTATTGGGGGGGAAATGCAACCTTGTTCAGCAAGAGTGAAGAAGATTGCTAGAGACAGACAGTTTGAAACTTAGAAATAGCAGTTGTAGGAAAGAGAATGTAGCTGATTGTCAGAGAGCTGTAAAAAATTCCTCAGATTTTTATGCCTTACAGCAAGCAGCTTAGCTCAACATGGGCTCTTCCAGACAGGAGGTTCCATGGAACTATCTGAGAGAAGTAGTAGGATCCATTTCAGGTACTCAGCACAACTTTCTGGCATTATCTTTCCGTTCCTTGACTCTGAACTTCAGAACTGACATCTAAGAAGTTTTACTATCTGTAACTCTATTCAGTTTTTGGTCAAAATAGACAATAATAATGTTGCTATCAATACTTTTCTAATAAAGATGCATTATATAGGGGACTGTAAGCCTAAGCCTAAAACACGATTTACAGCTGCATCAGTAGAACATACAGTGGATTAAAGCTTTAAAAAAAGGTAGAAAATATAATATTGTAGTTTAGTGTAACTCAAAACATCTATGAAATATCACTGCATTGCCAAACCCTATCTAATAATAGCAATAATTTTTCAGTCTAGGTTTTTACTATGTAGTGCACAAACGTAGATATTAGTTTTCGCCATTTCAGGAGAACACAATACTAATATTGCTAATTGACAGCAACGTTCAATTCTCATTTTTAATTTCATTTGCTTTACTGAGTTTGTTCTGGTTCTTAAAATGCAACTTCAGTCATTGCGTTATAATCATGTGCATTTGTCCTTTTTTTGGGGTCACCAAAAAAGTAATAAATATCTTTTTTCAGTGATATCAATTCCCTTTTAAGAATACAGGGGCTTTCAATATGAAAAATAAAAATTCAGAACTTGTTTCTCTTATACAGTTCTTTCTAGTATAGCTACTATTTTTTTCAGAATTTTTTTGAAGTATAATACCTTAGGCATCAGTGCAACTCATGATTTGATATTGAAATAAAACATTTTCTAGAGAAAACTTTCAGAAGAAAAATAACAAATATATTACTTCTTTCCATTTTTGAAAGATTGATAACAAATTTGACTACAGTGTTGCATTACATTAAAATTTTTACCTATTATGCCTTATTTTCATAACAGTAAAGGTTTATTTTATTTTATTTTCCTTGTGTTAAGAATAAATTCTAATTTGATTACTGAGAATTACTACAGTAAGCCAGACTCAATTTACAAAATGAAACCCTGGGGCCTGGTGGACACTGACAGTGATATGATAAACATTTCTGCTCTGCTACGTTATTTTGCTTGAAGCCACAAAACAGCTTTAAGTTCAGAAATTTCAGACTAAAAAATAACAAGCAAACACAGAATGTTAAAGTTTTTAGTAATGATTTCTTTTTCTTAGGAGCCATTGCAAATGCAATGGATATTAACCAAAAAAAAGTATTACCTCTAAAATGGTGGAAAAAATTATTATTAAAACATAAATCCTTCACGAAAAACATGCCTGAATGTTTTTTCTCAACTGTTTTTGCTTTGTTTCTTTCATTCTCTGACATGGCAGATTACACATCAATTAATACGATCTATTATACATCCCATTCCATGGCATGGATTTCTTAGCCACGGTTCTTACATGACCTACGCTTGCCTTGCTTACCTACATGATTGCACAGGGATGCATGATTCATTTTTGCACTAATATAAAAACTATTGAAGTTATTAGGCAGTACAAACTCTTAAACGTTAGTGAAGATTTGGCCTTTTTATTAATTCAGAGCAAGATAGATAAGACTTTTTCTCAATGTCTCATTTTCTTCTTGGTAGTATTAAGACATTTTTAATTGGTGGAGTGAACATGATCTGGTGTCATAAGTGCAGCCATCTCTAAATGTTTTGCATTGATAAGGTCTAGTCTCATTAAAATTTATATCATGAAGAAATTAAAACTCTATAAAAGGGTTTTGTTTCTTCATCAACCACAAGAAACACACAAAGATGTCTTTAGAAGTCCTGGGAATAAAGTTTTCAGAGAAATCAATTTGGTTCTAATTGAGTGGTAAAGCAAGAGGAGATCTTGCAAAGGCTGTCTGTTTCATTCTTCTCCCTCTTTCTGACCTCCTTCCTTCTCTGATTCTACTAATTCTTTAAAAATTAATATAGTCTTCCCATAGTACTAAAGATGTTAGAAAAACTAGAATTGTTGTTGACTATAATGAATAGATATACTTTAACAGTAAACACACTGAAAAGTTTTAAACAAAATAAAAGTTCCCTAGAGGCTATGCAGTACTGAGACACCAAAAGAGGTATAAAAGGAGGCTAAAAAATGAATAATAACAATGTAGACCTGACAGCTGCTACATTAGCATTATCTTTCTCTTTTCCATTTAAAAATAACAGATTGTATGAGGGTGATTTCTTTTAAATAAAAAAAAAATAATCTTTCTGAGATTTCTCTATAGAGTGATATTTTTTTCTGCTGATCTTCATGACCCTCCTGGCAGATGTGGCTGCCTGATCTATTCAAACAAACTTTTCTACAGGTTTCCACCTGTCAACTTTGAATTAATGAACAGTTGTTGAAACATGGAGCATCAACTGGCTTAGTAATGTAACTTGCTGATAAATCTTTTGTTAAAGATGAACCCACTGGGCTAGGTCTTTTTGAGAAGGAAAATGTTCCTGCTGTGGAAGCAATTCTACTCTATATATACTTATATGCCTTAAGTAACATGTATTTGTAATTCCTGTGTGTGTGTGTGTGCGCCTGTCACCTTTTGTGTCAGACACAATGCCTCGAATGAAGGAGACAGCAGCATGGTAGTGTAGTGTGGTTTGAAATTCTATTATTCATACTCACTATACGTACTCATTGACCATGGGAACTACCGACCAGTCAGCCTCACCTCTATGCCAGGTAAGATCTTGGAACAGATCCTCCTGAAAGATATGTTAAAACATATGGAAGGTAAGGACACGATTAGAGACAACCAGCACGGCTTCATCTGGGTCAAATCATGCCTGACTAAACCAGTGCCCTTTTACAGGGTGATTGCATCAGTGGGCAAGGGAAGAGCTATGGATGTCATCTACCTGGACTTCTCTAAGGTCTTTGATATGGTGTCCTTCAAAATTCTTGCGACAGATCTGGAGAGTTTTGGGTTTTATGGACACACCGTTAGATGTATAAGGACTTGGCTGGAGGGTCATGTCCAAAGACTTACAGTCAACAACTCAGTGTCTAAGTGGAAATCTATGACAAATGGTGTCCCTTAAGGGTCCTTACTGGGACCAGTATTATTTAATATCTTAAGCAGCGACATAGACCATAGAATAAAGTTCACCCTCAGCAATTTTGCAGGTGACATCAAGCTGAATGGTGCAGTTGATAACGATTCACAGAAGGAATGCCATCCAGATGGACCTTGAGAGGCTTGACAAGTGGGCTCATGTGAACATCATGAAGTTCAACAAGATGAGATGGAAGGTCCTGCACATGGATTCGGAGAACCCCCAGTATCAATACAGATTGGGCGATAAATAGGGTGAGAGCATCCCTGAGGAGAAGGGCTTGGACATTCTGGTGGATGAAAAACTGGACATGAGCTAGCAATGTCAGATTGCAGCCCAGAAAGCCAATTGTATCCTGGGATGCATAAACAAGCATGGACAACAGGTTAACAAAGGTGATTCTACTCTGCTTTCATGAGACTGCACCTGGAGTACGGCATCCAGCTCTTAGGCTTCCAGTACAAGAAATACACTGACTTGATAGAACTGGTCCAGAGGAGGGCCACAAAAATGATCAAAAGGATGGAGCACTTCTCCTATGAGGAAAGGCTGAGAGAGTTGAGCTTGCTCAACCTGGAGAAGAGAAAGTTATGGGGAGATCTGATTGACGTCTTTCACTATATAAAGGGAACTTACAAGAAGACAAAGAGAGACTTTTTACCAGGGCCTATAGTGACATGACAAGGGACAATGATTTCAAAGTGAAAGGGAGTAGATTTTGATTGGACATAAAGGAATACTTTTTTTTTTTATGATGAGGGTGGTAAGACAATAGAACGGGTTGTCCAGAGAAGCTACGGACACTCCATAATTCGAAGTGTTCAAGGTCAGGTTGGATGGGTCTTTGAGCAACCTGATCCTGTGAAAGCTGTCCCTTCTTAGTTCAACGTTCAAAAGAATATTTCTGGTTAGCAATGAAATAACACAGAAGTGCATGTTATACATTAACAATATTATCAACTAGATTCCAACTTAATGACAGAAAAGAAACCCCAACTTCATTTACAAATTTTATGTGAATTTGCAAGGCTGACACTAAAAAATTGTTCTTATTTGTAAATTAAACACAATTTTGCAGTCACTGAATATGACACATAGTGGTTATGATGTTTCTTCATACATGCATTAACAGAAACACAGAAACAAACAAATTCACTGCATACTATCAGTAAGCATGCTCATGCTTACATCTTTGAATTGAAGCCATTTATATCTCCATAATGGAAAGGGAGACAAAAGAGGTCATTACTGTCTCCAGAAAGGAGTTCAGTAGAGTGGATTGTTGACTTATCTTGGCCAATCTCACGGAGGACTAATATTATATTTGCACAAGCTTCAGTTCTTCCCTTTTCCTTCCTTATATACTAGGTACAAATTAAGTGACTTAAACACTTTCTTCATAGTGATCCTTCCATCACTAGACAATTTTTAACTTCAAAGTGTGCTGTTTGTGTGACTATAAATTAAAGGCATAAGTGAGTGGGGTACAAAAAGGCTTCATAAGTTGTTTTAGAAGAAAAGTTAGAGGATAGACCCTGTAGTGTTTTAAATAGGTCATTACATATCATGAAACTATATTGCATCTGACAGGAAAAAAAGCTCAGATCCTTCCATCCCTCATTTTCACTGCTGGCAGAGCATGGGCAGTGCAAGCTCAGGTTTGTCTGCATCTACTAATATACACGTCATTGGATTGCAGTGGGAGTAAAACATTGTGTATGTGTTGTAGCCACTATGAAAAATAAATGCAGCAATAAAAACAGCAGGCAAGTACCTTCTATCTTACTTTGTCAGCTGACCAGCAGGAGGTACCTGCACCTTCAGCAGCTGTCACTTCCCCTGCTCCTCTACTTATATCCCTCATCATCAGTCATCCTCTGCAGAGGAACCAAGGTCAGGCCACATAACTGCATCACCTTCACAATATCAGCATGGCCGAGCCTTCCTAGCCAAGTGAATGGCTGAGAGAAAGACAGATGAAGTTGCTTTGAAACCAAGCTTCCCATTCCACAATACTCTGAACAGCTGCTGAGCCACCTGGCCTGCCACAGGGTTGTACATTATTTAATTATGATTCACCAGAACTCAAACATTTTGTAGTATTGTTATTTCTGACTGAAAGGTCTTTTTTTTTCTCACTGTTAGAGTTTTGATATAACCCGTTTTCAGTAAATGATGTAGCTCCAGTAAAGTTAAAAGACATGAATAAACTACTCTAACTAACCAGCAAGCTTTTATGGGGAAAAGCATTCAATGTAGAAGTACATGGCAAAATTTGAAGAGAAGTTGGAAACGAAGAGGATTCATTTGTGATAGGTTCAGAACAAAGAGCCCTAAGTATTGAATCATCTGTACTCTGTTTATCTAGTCATTTGTCAGAGAGATAACAAAGACTGAGGAAATTGAAAAGAAAGTGGAGAGAAAGCGTCATACATAACCATGGAAAGACTGCTGATGTCAGACCACCAAAAAAAAAAAGCAAGCATTTAGGCTTACAGAGAGCTGAAAGAGTTGGTTCACTAAAAATGAATTTTGAACAATTAGCCAGGATTTTAATAAACACACCTGCAAGACTGGAGATACAGGTTGGAGATTTTCAACTAATTAATTCTTCCGTGAGTGTATCAGTATTGGGGAAGGTCATGATAGGCGCAATGATACAAAAGGAACGTGGAAGGTCAGGAAGACAGCAGCACCAATATCAAATGAAGCACAAATATCAAATTTGTCTGTCTTATCCCTGCTGCATTAATCTGTCTGCATAGGTTACGCCATTTGCATGTATCTCACTTGCAACAAAGATCAAGTAAAACTTTTCATCACAAAAAAGACATTTTGTAGCTTCCATTATTAACCTCTTTTCACCTCTTTTTTATAGTTCATTTTTCTTATTTTATACAAATAGTTATGCTAGTGAATTCTAATGACATAAAAAATTACTTTTCATTTCATATTTTACAAATACTAAATAACAATGTATTCATTGCATGGAAATGTGTCATGCCTATCCAAAAATACTGTGTATTTGGGTTGGAGACAAAGCTAAAAGTAAATAAGAAAATAGCCAGAACATTATCACGTTTAGCAAGACACATAGGCAAACAGTGGGAATCAGTATAATTAAATAATGGAACTGGTTATTATTTGGCTTTTGGAAATGTGTATTATTACACCTTGCAGCTTGAACACATACAGCTTTCTACTTAATGAGCACAAAAACATCAACAGAAGTCTAACATACAGAGGAAATGACATTTCAAAAATGAAAGGGACCATAGAAATACTCCAAAGGATATGTGATAATACTTAAAACAGAGGTTATTGCTGTCTAGATTTGTGTAGATAATGATAAATAGGAACAAAATACAAAGCATTAGTCCTCTAGCTATTACATCTTAGAAAAGATTATTAAATACTTGATTTAATTTCCTTTTATTTAATCAATTTTTGATTATCACTATACTTCATTTAACCAAATCTATTATTTTGTCTTTTATTCTAAGTCAGGCCTCAGTGAATCAAGAGACTTCATGTTGTAGTATTTCTCAAGAAAATGTGCCAGAAATATGAAGAATGATCCTTTTTTGTTGTATTTACTCTTCAAAAACCTAATAAAAAATATTATCACTGCAGTACCTGAAAACAAAATTTTAGCAAAATATTAAATATACACTTTTAAGCAGGTAATGCAATTTATTGTATTCTTGTAAAAGACGTCACAAAACATTCCCTACTACCATAGACAAAATAAAAACAGATTTTGCTATCTTTTAACATTTGTTGTTAAGGAAGATCAAATTTGGCATTGTAATTCCAGATGTTTATGCCAGCAAACGGGACTTAAACGGAAATGTTCATTGATTCAAAGAAAAAGGAAATATTATTAACTCCTCGCACTTTGCTTTTCAGACCTAGAACTTTTCAGTAAACAACTTGTGATTTAAAGAGTTATCAGATATTAATCATATGAATTATTAGAAAAAAGTCAATAATTAACATTAAAAATATGATTTAGATAAATCACAGCTACAGCATTAAGTATAACATTCTGAGACAGACATAAATTCTTAAAAATCTGCAATTATTATAAAAAATTATTATAATTTACATAATTAACTACATTCAGTTAAAAAACTTGTAATAATATCAGGACAGATTTCATCCTGGCTGAAATTACTAGTTTAGAATACCATTTATTAACCATACTTCCATTTATTAATCAGTGGTTGAAATTATTGTGGTGGGTCAACCCTGCTGAGCTGCCAGACACCCATCCAGCTGCTCTCAGGACAGAGGGAGAAAATAAGATGGAAAAGCTCATGAGTTGAGATAAAGACACGGAGATCAGTTGCCAATTACCATCACAGCGAAACAGACTCAACTTTGAGAAGATTAGTTTAATTACAGCCAATTAAAAATAGAGTAGGATGGTGAGAAACAAAGGCAGAAACTATGAAGGATGTTCCCTTACCACCTCTTACTCTCTGACTCAACTCCTTTATTCCTGACTCCTCTACCTCTTCTCCCCAAGCAGATAGGTAGATGGGAAAAGGCAATTCTGACAATTCTGTAATTCCAAAATGTGGAATTTAATATTGAAAAACAGATTTAATTTATTAATTTATCCTAGAATTGTAAATAAATATGAAGAAAAACTTTACAAGTTCTGTTTGAACCAGAAGTTATTCTCTATATACTTACATATATCTACATACCTGAACACACACATACACATACACTTACGTGTATGCACGTATTTTTGTAGGAGTATATATATATATATGCACATAGATGTAAACATTATTGCCGTAGTTGGGTTTTCTCTGTTTTCCTTACTGTGAATTATTAAAGATGTATTGATCTAATGGAATATAGAAATTCTGCAGAATTAACATAATGTTCTCATTGAAAACATGTGAACTGTTAATTCTGTGTATGACACTGTCAGGTAATTATGTAGAAGATACATCATGATTAATTATTTTAAGGTTTAGCACTGGTTCCTTCTGAGTAACTATTACAATAAACTTATGTCAATACAATTTGCTTGTAAATTTCAGTTTACACACTAAGAAGAGTAATAACTTCAGGTTTATAAGGATAGTGACCAACATGTAAAATACTATACCTTCTCTTCCCTTTTTTTATTCAAAAAATCATAGTGATTAATGAAGCATATATATGTTATCTTTTTAAAATTTTGGAGATGGAAAAGTGGGGGTGGAGATCTACAAACTCAGAACATTTAAATTCATATGGTATTTGTGAAGAGATTTTCTTTCTGGGTTTTTTTTTGGTTTGTTTGATTTTTTTTTTCCTAGGTTACACTAAATAGATTAAATACTATGGCATGGGTGAACAATGACTAGAACACTGTAAAAATAAAGGGAGCACGTATTTTTGGTGGCTTCACAGACTCCCCTCTGTGCCTGAGGCTATTGAACTCAGCAGCTTCATGTAAGAAAAAAGTCTTTTTCTTATAAAATTCACAGTTGACAAAATTGGTAGAGCTTATAAGTACGTTAGAGGTCAGAATAAGAGTCTAAATTATTATGTTGGTTTGGATAGTCTTGTAGAATAATCAAACTCATTAATAAGCTATGTTACACGTCAAGTCATATCTGAATAGAATTCCTTTCAGTTAAAGTCAATAAATGAAAAATCTGAGATTCATTTCTACTTTGTGACTGAATTACTATATATTTGCAGTTGATTCTAAATCCTGGGACACACAGGATTACTGCACAGATAGATGCATCTTACATCCCATACTCCACTGCAAGGATCAGGTGCATAACATGCAAAACCAAGTATACAGTGCTTGTTCACAGCTCCCATATCTGCCTCCTTTGAGCTGAGGGACACAATCATTCTATGTCTGTGCCCTAAATCCAGCAAGCCGGGAACCAATGACTGGGCCTCTGATGGCTGACATGGTTTACCTTCATGAGAAACGATTTATGTACAAATAGAGAACAGAGATTAGTTGGTTAGATCAAGGTAAAGAAAGATGTGAAAGTTGAAATTAATCAAGTGGAACACAAGTCACCTGTATAACATAGTTATGGCAGGACAAATTTCTTGCAGAAACAAAGAAGCGGACTGCACAATGTATTGATTAATTCTGCTATATGAACAAGGGTCTAGAAAAGTAAACATAGAGAAACGTATTAAATGAGCATGGCTGTTCCACTGGGAGAAAAAACACTGGTGGGAGACTTGCTAACTCTTTTCAGACATACATTTTGTATGTGGTTATGATTTTCTGTGTGTATGTAAATTACACATAGGACTGTTGTAGGACTCTTCTGCCTGTCTGGTCTTGATAGCACAAAAAAGAGAGCTATAATTGTAACAATACTCAGATAAAACACTATAGATTTTTTTCTTCTGACAGTGGGATACAGTGCTTGATTGATCCTAAATACCAGAAATTTCCCAAGGAAACATAATTTCTAAGAATGTATAGTTCCAACTTCAGGCATCCCAAGCTCCTTTCTCGACCATTTTAATTAATCTTTTGCTAGGAAGATGGGAAAGATCAAGACAGTAATTATACTGCAAAATGTTAGATGCAAGTTTTAGGGTATTCCAGGAATCAACTACAGGGTTTTAATTTTAATATACAAGAGGAATATTGATTTTCTGTCTCAACCTTAGAGTCCCAAAAATATTGAGGATAAGTAATTAAAGTGCAGGGACAAATCGTTCTGAGAGATTAAGTAGTTCAGTTATGAAAAAGGTCAGCGTCACATAGATAATAAAGTTTTGATTATTTTCCTAGGACCTATATGTAGAGTTACACTAAAAGAACTGCACATGTTGAAAAAAAAAATCTTATTTTCTATCTGGAAAAATATTACAGAATATGAGACTTGACTCCCTCATCATACAACCAACCCGTTTTCTCCATTGTTCCCTATTCAATGAAATGTTTGCATAGAAATAAAGAAAACTTTTAATAGATACTTTACATGTAAACTTCTGTACAGCAAGAGAAAAGTGTCTACAGATTAGCAAGATGATTTTATGTTGCAAAATGCTCAGAAGCTACCCTAATGTTTGCTGAAATTCTTTAGAGTTATTAAAGTCACAATCAGTTATGCACACTATGTAATTAACTAACAAGACCTAGCTTCTAACAGCAAACAGGGCGAAATCTGGCTTTACTAATCAAGAGTGTAATGGCTAGTGGGGCCATGCACAGCCACTTATGAGACAGAACCAACCTGAGGAGACAGAGGAAACAAATATTTTGAGATCCATTTATACAGACTCAAACACTGCAGTAACAGAAATAACAACACTGGTTTTATCCAGCGCCCCACCTCCCAGTGGGAACTGCTAAGGACAATAGCTCAGTAAATCATTCCTGATAAAGACTGAGAAGACTTTTAGTTATTCGGTAGTTTCCATAGAACAACATACAGGTACTACTTAAGACCAGATAACCATGCAACTTCCAAAACTGTGAATGCCACATTGAGGAAAAAAAGATGACTTTTCTGCTTTTAAATGTTAGACTGTGCAAATATTCCCTCCTCAGAGGGAAACAAAGGCTTTGTATCTCCTTCCATAGACACTGCAAGTTCATATAAGCCACGTTATTTTATAACCCCATTTCCTGGTTTTCAACATATTCTGTAACCCTACCTGATGATCCCTACCAAAGATCCCAAGACACAACGAAATGGCTGATCTCTATTGCAATTCCTAGGATCCTTTGCCTAGGAAGAAACTGATAGATGATGCCTGGGATGAACCTCCCCCAATTTGGCTCTTTAGGTGTCCTGAATGGCTCTTTTTCTACCTATTGTAGTAGTTCTGATATATTACACAAACAGTGTCTACCTCCAATTGTGTGTGCCTCTTTCTCAAACCTGTACAAGCATGGGAATGCACATACACAAGACCATGTTTACTCTGAGTCTACAGAAAATAGACTACTCAATAAGATGTTTCTTTGGTATTAAAATTACAATATCTTCTCAGTCTTGCATGAGAAAAAGTCTCATGCACCCAAGTCAGCTTTATTTTTTTAAAATATCATCTGTTTTCTTTTCAAAAAGAACTAATTTTCAGTCACTCTGATAACTGATCATAAGTTCCAAAACGTGTCTATGTAGATATTTGGGGGTTTTTTTCACTCACACATTAGCACAATATTTTCCTTTCTAAGTCTGAAATTTGAAAAATTCAAACTACCTCAAAATTTTGCCAGTCAGACATCTACAGGTATTCATACAGCCTTCTCTTTTTCTTCATTACCCATTGAATTATTGTATTTATGTATTTTCAGACTACATATTAAAAAATTTCTTTCTGTGCTTGATCAGAAAACATTATCAAAACAGGAATACAAATGAGGATTCAAGAAGTACAGAAAATCAGATCATTTTCCTTTCACTACAAGAGTCTTTGCAGAAAATGCTCCAGGGTAGCTATGATTTATCTTTTTTCTTGTTTAATTGAAATTTCCATGTTTTACATTGCAACTAATTTGTAAGTTAGAAGCTGAAGAAAGTAGTACCCTTGTGATTTACAGGTCGCTATTTTCTCATCATAAATATCAAAACTAAATAAATCTCTACAGAGTTTGTCTGTAGTTATCATCATTATTAGCCAAACATCTCATATTCATGACAGATTCCGAACGCACTGAATTTATCAGTTTGGAGACCTGCAGAAAGCTATGACAAACATTTTTGGAGGAAAAAATACTTTTTTAGATGGATACCTCAAGCCAATTACCAGCCTGTCTGCTGAACATGCTTGTTGATGTGGTATGGCAGCATACAGTCTCAGCAAGTTGATTTGCTTTTAATATCATGATACTTGATATCAGGGGAAAAAAAAACCAAACCAAAACAAAAACAAAAATCACCCACCACAGAGAAAGAATTCCTGATAATGATAAGGTAGCTACATGTTAAACAAGTTGCTCAAATATTTTAAATGCCAAAATAACAGATGTCTTAAGATTATGCATGTGAACTTAATGAGATATAAGAAATGTTTGATTTGTACAACAGAAAAAATAGTCCAGTGCTTCTAGCATAAATATTCCATTGTTTTTGCCTCTGAAGACAGTGAATATTAACGGATTTGGAGCAGTTCTAATTTTTTCCTCCAAAATCCATAACCAATAATAGTGTTACTGTCTCCTCCCAATGGCTCACCATCCATTGCTACTGTAAGCTGTAGCCAGCTAATGTTCTTTTTTTAGAATATTTTTGTATCAATTTCACAAGACAGGTTGGTAAATGTATGCCACCTTTTCCTTTCTTTGTTGGTGTTCCCTTTTACTTTCACAATAGAAGATCTATTAAGTGGAGACAGAAACAATAGGAAGGGTATGTGTCTGGAGATGCAGTACTAATTATTATTAAAAACTCAAATAACTGTAGTTCCTATAGCTCATCAAAAGTTAGACAGGTTGCATCAATTTTTGGATTTGCAAATGGAAAAGCAGAGATTCTATTTTTTATAGCTCTATAAATTTCTTGGTAAAAGTCCTCTTCCTTGAAATCATACTTTCAATCATCAATCTTTTACTCTGTCTTCCTAGAAAAGCAAAGATCCTACATCACTTAGTTGTTTTTCTCAATAGCAGTGGTTTGCACTAGTCTGTCTCTCATATTGCATTGAATAAATATACAAAAATCAGATATATTTTTGTGAGAAATCAATTAAAATGTTTCACAATGATTATTTAGTTATTCAAGTATTTATTTAGTTAAATGTTTAAGTTAAAGAAATTCAATAATTTAAAAATAATCTTGAACTTCCTTTAACTGCATAGAATTTTGGGCAGATTGGGCAGAACTATAAGAAATGTTCAAACATTTGTACTACTGTAGTTTTTTGTAAAAGAAATAAAGCCCTTTGGAATCCATAAGCAAATGAAAGACAAATGACTACAGACAGAGCTAAGTCATTACATGTTTGTTTAAAGAAGATGGGACACTGTTATTGGTTTTAAAAAGAATATATATTTTACATTAAAAATACTTGCACAATTTTGAAGCTATCCACACTGAAAGACTCTTAGAGTGATAGATATCACGTAACTTTTCATGTTTCCAACAGTGGTATCTGTACCTGAATTAGTTGCCTATTCTTTTAAAATCAACAGAGAGAAGTTAATCATGTAACCTCTCTCAGATATCTACCTCAGGATGAGATGAATCACATCTTCCAAGTAACTCCTGTGATTTTAAAGGGAAATTACATGAGCAGCTCATACGCTAACATCTGAATTTTCATGAGATAAATCTCAGTCCACAGTCTAGATGATATTGCATGAACACCACAAAACAAATTTAAATATATGGGCTTACTTGCTCGTAAAAGGCTGGAACTCAGCTACACATGCTGAGGTTAATATATGTATTCAAGCAGTGACATACTCTTTAGACAGCTAGTACCTATCCAAAGTATTTGGAAAAATTTTGCTAGATACTTTCCCCATGGCATTCATAAATTTCCTGCCTCCAGTCAAAGAGCAGAATATTATTATGTCAATAGCATTACACTCATTATACCTACAGTTTTATAAATCAGATCAACTTTTGGTGACACTCAACCTTATAAAATTATATCCACGTTATGAATTTATGTGATTCAAACATGTACATTGCACCAGGCAGTGCTAATATGGACGTTTGCTTCATAATAGGTCTGGCTTCTGTTTGTACTTCATGGTGACACATGAACTAGATGTGGATAAGGTCAGCTGGACAATGGAAGCTCCCTAGTGCACAACAAATTTTTAGTTCTCCTTTGGTACTCTGGAAAAGCCAATTCAGCATGTTAGCAGAATTCCAGGCTGATGTAGCTGTACTGTTCTGGTACCTAAACACTCTGCTTTCAGAGTAGCACCACATGTTGCTGTATCTTCTAGTATACATTGACATAAGCCTACTAAACAATGGGCTGCTTCAGTTTCTGTTGAAGTCAAGAGGAATGATGTCATAAATTCCTGCAGGGAGACACTTGGGATTCTCCATAAGAATAAAATTTATATACCATGTAACAAAATATATAGCTTTTCATAGCATGTTACCTACAACAAATATATTATGATTAATAATGAAAATGTATAGAAAGGGGAGCAAGATATATGTGTGTAGAAGACAGTCACTAGAGATTATGTTATAGCAGTTACTTCTGAAAGTTAGAACCAATGGCTCCTCTCAAAAATACACATTTATCTAATTATTTAAAAGGGCTGAGTTCTGCATTATTGTAGACATTGCCAAGATAAAATAAGCTTATGACAGGCATATTGAAGCCATTATGTAGGGTATTGTTGAAAATATGACAGGCCATAACTCTTATGGAACTCCCCTTGCATATTAATACAGAATTCAGCAGAAGGTTTTGATGAAGTTAAATGTTTTGACAGAATAAATTTGGCCTTGGAGAAAAAAACAAAACATGATTTTCAAAGCTTCCTTCTCTCTCTGGTAGCAAAAACATTAAATTACAACACGACAATATTTGTTTCCTCTGACAGAGGATGCAGCTTATGTCATGCATTGCAAATAGGAAGCTTAGCTAGATATTTCTCTTAATTTAAAATATTACTACTTTTTATTTTGGTATTTTCAAATATAAAAACTTAAGCATTTATGTGTAAAGCACTAGAATAAATATCCAAGTATTTTGTAGACTAGTCAAGGAACTGATACTTGCTTTACTGAACCACAGTCAAAATTAATTTCCTAGTGATTAAAACTAATAGCAATATTAGTCACAGAATCAAATAAGAAGTACAAGTCAGGATTCCAACTGTGTGTAAACCTAATGCCATTTGCACAGGACTTGTGAATTCATCTAGAATTCATCATCAAAAAGAAGGTATATTCTTCAGTAACATGAACAAAAAAAAATTACTCTGCATTTAGAATTTGGATGAACTTGAAGCTCAGAAGTAGAATGTCACCTAGACCCAAACAGAAGAAAAAGGCCCTGATTTATTTTACATAACAGAACTGCACACTGAAGCCTTCAAATCTACACATAATGTGCTGTGGTATACAAAACTCCTCAGGTGTGGTAAATTTGGCCAGGAAATAAACATAGAATGATTTAGCATAGTCAGGATAATATTTCATGGCTGCGAAGTGTACCTCCTAATTTGTTATGTAAAACCAGACCCTTATAAACACGTTACCTCTGCAGAAAAAGAAGCAGGGGGACAACAGAATGCTGATACATTAGCAATATCTGAACAAAATGCTTGGGAAAATGGGTTTCTGAAGTACATGCAAACGTTAAATTCCAGCCACCGGCTTAAAATAATTAAATAAACTTACCAGCAACAGAATTAAAGACCTAATAGGTATAGTATCTTTGAAGTGCTTCTCAAGCCAGTTGTTATGGACTGTTACAGTTCTTATTCAGCCTTCTTAAATTATTTGAAGTAGAGTTTCTTTGAAAAAATATATATTAAAAAAATCCTATTTTAACTCATTATCATTTAGAAAAAATACTCAGTTTTGACATTTCTGTACTATATATGCTTTGACTTGAATAAGTTTAAAGATCTATATTTTGTTTACAGGACATTAAACACAAAATGTCTTCGGCCAGCAGCCAGATTAGAGACTACTGTTTTAATAAGAAGCGACTTTAAAATGTATTAATACAATTTCACTGTAAATGTTGCTTTTTTATTTGTAAATAAGGCTCAGTCTACAGAAATTATTAATATTAATGAAATAAAAATATCTCCCTTCAATTAATGAAAAGGTGTGTGACTTAACAGAAATAGAAGTTCAGACCAAAGATAACTGGGAAAGGAGACCCACAAGAACCAAACCCATCAAGCATCATAACACCTCTTTTTTCTGTGTTTTTATGTGTGTGTATGTGTGAGAATGTGCGAATGTGAAGAATGATTAAATGATTTTTCATTTATATCACAATGCTGAGCTGATTCCTTTAGCCTTTCTGATTAACAGAAGGCATGTGTCTTTACATATCTTACAGTATTTCTACACCTGTGAAGTGGTGTGAAAACCTCCTGTATTAAGAAACACAGTGAAGTCATTGAAGTGTGAGGAAGATCTAACAATATTTTGTAGTGTTCAGCTTGTCTGTACATTGCTTTCCTCTTCACAAAGGAGACTGGAAAATGCCTGTGACCAATGAGTTTTCTTCTACTTTGAAGCAACATTCTAGGGAATAAGTAACAAGTTACTTTTTGCAGTTTTTACTTTTCTTTCTGTGGTTTAGGAAACAAACCACAGCAATAAAGACAGACAAACTTCCCCTAAGCCACAGACTGCAGTACATTTGTCTTCACCACTAATGTGGATTCTACTATATCCACTAAACTTTTTCAAGTATGTCCTGTTGCTTTGAATTGAGTGTAAACCAGGCAGGTTTCAAAGACGACCCTATCCCAGTCTTTAAATTTACTTTGGTAAAATAAATTATTGCTTATGTAACTACAAAATTCCTACAAAAGAAATAAATGAAAAAAAAGCACTACATTAGTACATAAGGATGGGGCTCCTCTTTTGGCAGGTCAGCTCAGTCCTTCAAGTCTAGGCCACACTGTGGAGTTTTCCTGAGTTATCTTACGTTGCTGCCTTTCAAAATTTTCTTTCCTGTTTCTCACTTGTCTCTCCTTTATTAACATTCTGTATGTTTTCTTTTTGTAAAAATAATTAATATCTGTAAAACAGCTTCCTCAGATACAGCTGCAGCAACTTGTCTTTCTTTTCCCCTGTTTCTGGGAATTACTTTTTTCCAGTTTTCACTTCTTTTTCCCCTTTTTCTTCTCTCCCCCAAACACACTGTCTGATTGTATTCTTTAATCGATTTATGTTGTGGTTTACCCCTGTCAGGCAATGAAACACTACCAGTCCCTCTACCACTCTACTCTCTACTCTTCCAGTGAGGAACGGTCATCAGAAAAAAAAACAAGGGAGGCACGTAAAAAGTTGAGATAAGACCTATTTAATTATATAAATGAAACTTGTGGATTTGCTAAGAATGCTATTGCTAGTAAGTCATTAAAAGAACAGAAAACTAGAACAAATGATACAGGATCTCACCACCCGTGGAGGGACACAACCAGGTTCCAGGACAGCAAGCAAAAATAAATCCAAAGCCCCGAGGAGAAAAACCACCTCCCTGGGCCTGAGAGCCAAGAGCAGGGGGAAAGAAAACCTTCAGCTGCCCCTTCCCAGAGCAATCTGCCTGACAAAAGATGCTACTTGTCTGCTAATCACCTGACAGAGGTCCGGACAAACACAAGGCGACCCTACACCCCGGCTTCTGGGTCCAGCCTCTGAAAGCTTCCCACCTGACCCGCTACCAGTGCTGCAGGTACCGGTGGGGGTGTGTAACAGTGACCACTCAGCTTGATGTATTATGGAATAAAACAAAATCTTATAGACTGGCCCCAGGACAGCAGCTCATCGCTGCCTGGGACCAGGACGTGCATCGATTATAGCTTGCAATATTTTTCTGAAAAAAAAGTTTGGGGACAGTGGTCATTCATTCTCCATAATATTTCTCAGAAAAAATCACTGCATATTTTTAATTCCATTTATAGCTCACCTTTAGTTTTTCACAGAGATCACACAAACCATATTACTAATGCAGCTGGCAGATGAAGCTGTTCTAATGCTTTTCCTTATCTAGTCCAGGTGTGTGCTTCTAGAACCCAGGTGTCACAGGTTTGTGCTTTTCCATGCTTTGTTTCTACTCTGGGGTCCTAACAATACAGGAAGTGTAAAATCATTAGCATAAAGTTAGATTACACATTAGAAATAGAAGACTGTTTGCAGACTTTAATGTTCAAGTTTAAATACTTACATGTATATTATTGTAACTTGCACTGCAAAATAGTATATACTTTGGAAATATGTATAAATCAATTTGCATTTGTGAATACAAATAAAAATCCTGAAATGAAACCTTTAAAATCTTGCTGAAGTCCAGCCAATTCAGGTGCACACATATACTTAAAAAACTAAAAAAATAAACGCACAAAACCTGCAGGTGTCTTCTAAAAGCTTTTAATTAGTGTACATGTATTTGTCACAATGAAGAGGTGTTGTGTGACTTCCGTAAGGTCACAGAATATAACTTTACATTTAGATTCTCTGCCTACTTTTCCTGACTCCCTGGCCTACTTTCCAAGCCAGATATATGAAAGGTCTCACACACCATTTTCCTTATTCTACAGCAATTACAGACCTGTCTGTCTATTTTGTTTTGACTCCTGACTGTAGAAAAGTAGTTAAAAGTGCTCCTGTTATCTTATGCATAACTCTACACATTCCAAGAATATTTTCTAAACCCTTATCCTTCCTGTATATGTACTCAATGCTAAACTGCACAGCCTGTTCATTGTGTAATGCAGATATGCCTTAAGTGAAAATGGGTTTAGAAACAACAGTGTGGGTTTATTAAAGTATCTTAAACTGCTAACAATAAGTTTATTTATGAGTATCTTCAAATCACACATTAGCCATTGATTTTTTTACCTTGCTGAGAAAAGCATATGAAATTGATTTGAAGAGTTGCATATTTTCTACAGTTTTCTCTCTCACATAATGTATTTGGAAGTAATTATCCAGTAAAGGCAATGATATCCTCTGGTGATGAAACTGCTCCTTCGCAATAATAATAGCATTGTCATAGGTGCATTTTGTAATTAAAATAGGTAATCATAAATTTAGTAATAATATTATAGAATTTCCTATTACTATATAGGAATTCATGTCCTTGTTACTGACAAAAGCAACCTATGAACACACACACCCTCCCCCTCACACGTCTCCATCAGTTTTCTTCAATCTTATATGACATTTTACAACAATAAAATAAAAATCTTTGTTGTATGTGACACACTGGAAAGATGAATTTTTTTTAATGAAAGATACTCATTCATTTTGACAGAATGAACTATTCTTTTGCTGAAAAGATGAGCTTCTGTCCCACTGGAATCAATAAATATTTGAAATTTGAATGAATATAACTGACATGGAACAGATAGTAAATTTAGATTGGAGATGATCTATGTAATTCCATGTGTCATTTTGGCATAGGTTCATACATGAAGAGTTACTATAAATTTAGCTGAAAAAAAAAAATTCACATAGGTTCTACCAATTTATTGCTTTATTAAACATTCTAACTCTGTTATTTCTGTGAGGAGAGACAGCAACAAAACCAAAAAAAATCTGAGCCAAGAAATATGAATACAAAGGATATCAGTGTACACTCCAGCAGAACAGGCACACATGTTTACCTCCATGTGCAGTGCACCTCTCATCTCTAGGTAAAACCTAAACAGAATATAGAGGCTCATCGTGGTTTCCAGCTTAAGTTCCTGAAAGTATAGTTATTTTTACTTACGTAATAATCCTAAGAGTCTGCTACTCACTGTCATAAAAAAATGTAGGTTTCTCAATGTCCATTATCTTCGTGTAAGCATACACGTATAGCACTTTCTTAATTTCTGCTTCATATTTTGGTTTGTTTTTCTTTTTAGACCCTAATGTTGGCTGTCTGCAAAACAGAACTGTTATCACAGTTAAAATTCTTGTCAGTTCTTTTCTTTTGTTTCTGAGCTTTTTCTCCAGACTGTGGTGCTGCAGAAGGCATCTGTCACCTTAGGTTTGTTCACCTGTTAGTTCAACACAATGCACAGCAAATGCATTTATTCAGTATAATTGAAGGATTTCATTAGAATATCACCCTCATTCATGCACTTGGTTTGAGGGGCTGACATGGCTCTGGCATTACCAGGAGCAACTGGAATTACATGGCCCTGGGGAGCACCAGTGACCAGAGACAGCAAACAGGATATGGCACATCAGCCAGGGCATGGCACAGCAGTTTTCGTTGGAGGGCATGCAGGGGGGGCACAGAAAGGAGTAATGGTAGCCACTTGGCAGAAAGCCATGGCTTTTCTCTGCCCTGCACCCACCATCATGGGTGCAGCTTCCAAGGGATTTGAGGAATACGCCGCCAGGTGTCCAGCTGCAGGGTATTCCCTACTCTGACACCAGTACCGGCTGCTCACAGCAGTGAGGTGAGCAGTGAGCTCACCTGTGGGAGGTGCACCCAGGTAGACGAGCTCCTCCCACTTAGTGTTAGAGCTCTGGAAGGAGGTGAGTACATAAAGTATTACCAGGGAGTGTGAGAGAGAAATAGACCACTGGAATCGCACCCTACCTTCCTGGGGACAGCCCCACAGGCAGACATGGCATCGGGTACAGAAGACTCCCTCCCCTCTCTCCACACACTGAAACCAGGTCACTTAAGCGACAGGGTGCTATGGCAGCAAGTTTCTGCCCAGTGCAGAGTCCCGTCTGTGACAGCCCCACCTACCCATGTTCCCTTGCACAATAAGTATGAGGCCCTGCAAGTGGAACCAAACAATGATGAGGCTGAGGGCTTACCTAGCTCAGAGATGTCACCAAGGTTAAGCTGACCTACACCCTGTGTAAAAACGGCATCCAAAAAGAAGAAAAGATGAGTCATTGTCATAGAGGGCTCTCTTCTGAGGGGAACAGAAGGCCCAATATGCATACCAGATCCGCTAATGAGGGAAGTATGCTGCCTTCCTGGAGCCCATGTTAAAGATGTGATTAGAAAACTTCTGACCCTGGTACAGCCCTTGGATTACTATCCATTATTAATTTTTGAAGTAGGCAGTAACCAAGTCACAATGAGAAGTCCAAGGGTGATCAAAAGAATTTTCAGGGCCTTGGACGACTGGTCAAGGGATCAGGAGTACAAGTGGTGGTGTCCTCTATCCTTCCATTGGCAGGGAATGATGAGGGAAGAAACAGGAAAGCCCAGAAGATGAACACCTGGCTCCAGGACTGGTGTCTCTGGCAGGATTTTGGGTTCTTTGATCCTTGGTCAGTCTATATGGCACCAGGCCTGCTTACAACAAACAGGGAATGCTTGTCTCTGAAGGGGAGAAGGATCCTGGCACAAGAGTCATTGAATGGAGAGCTTTAATCGAGTTTTGAAGGGGGAAAGGGATAAAACCAGGCTTACTGGAGATAAACCTGGGGATGGCATCGCAGTGTTTGGGTTGGTGAGGCAAGGACCTTTGTTCTGCTGTCTTCAGTGGAGATAAGGGATGGAGACCCATGCAGCAGCAAAGACAGAGGAATTGTTGATGGAGCAGGGACCAGGGAAGAGCCTGAGAACAGTCTCATAGAAACTAGGGCTTCTCCCACCAAAAAGGTGTCAGGATCAGTACCCAAATCAAGTGCATCTTCATCAATACACGCAGCACGGGCAGCAAACAGGAGGAACTGGAAGCCATTGTCCAGTGGGAAAACTATGATGAGGTTGTAGTCACAGAAACATGATGGGATGACTTTCACAACTGCAATGCCACAGTGGATGGCTGTGGACAATAAAGCTGGTAAAGGGTCTAGAGCACAAGTTATTTGAGGAGCAGCTGAGGGAACTGGGGTTGTTCAGCCTAAAGAAAAGGAGGTTGAGGGTAGACCCGATCACTTTCCACAGCTACCTGAAGGGAGGTTGCAGAGAGGTGGAAGTTGGTCTGTTCTCCCAGGAACAGGATGAGATAGGAAATGGCCTCAAGTTGCAGCAGTGGATGTTTAGATTTTATATTAGGAAAAATTTCTTCACTGAAATAGTTCTCAGGCATTGGAACGGGCTGCCCAGGCCTGTGGTTGAGTCACCATCCCAGGAGGTCTTCAAGAGACCTGTGGATAAGGTGCTTAGGGAAACTGTTTTGTGGTGGTATTGGCAGTGTTAGGTTAACAGTAGGACCTGATGATCATAAAGGTCTTTTCTAACCTAGAGATTCTATGATTCTATTATTTTTATCCACATGTTTTGTTGGTAAATCTAATGTGAATTATTAAATTACAAATTATATTTTTGTAATATGGTGGTACTCTTAGCTAAGGTATAAGGGAAATCTGGTATCAGTCAATATATTCCTTTGAGGCTCCTTTCTTTCTTTCCATTTGATAAACTAGATTATGTGTTGTGTGAATATATACACATATATGTATGCATACATATAAGTAGGTATGTACACACATAGTACTTTGTTTGCAATACTTTATATATATACAAAGTGAGCCTGACAGAATTGCCTTGCTCCAAATTTATGCAGTTTATTCTGCTGAAGGAAAAGAGTGTTAATGACTTTGATATTGGTAGAACTAAATATACTCCCCTCTTCAGAAGAAGAAGAAGAAATAGAATTTTCATTTGTCAATATATTTCTTCTATTCTCTATAATATTTTCATGCAAATAACTTTATTTTGGCATAAGATGTGTATGACAGATGGAGAAAGTTTTACAGAGCTTTGTACAGGAGCATAGTCTTGTGTTAGAGTTACTGAGCATAGCTGACAGCTTCACAAATTTTAGTAATTTATTGACTCAAGTACCTAGAATTCTTGGGCATGATATATTAACTTGGACTGGATTATCAATTGTGCGGACCTTTTTGGAGAAAGATTAAAAAAACCCCAACTAAACAACAACAACAAACCCCACCCCAAAAAAAAAAAACAAACCCAAACCCAAAATAAAAAAATACACCCCACAGCTTTTTTTACTAGGTCTCTCACTTTTTTTCTGTCCACCCTCCTCTTTGCTTCTCTCCAAGAAAATACACCAAGATGTCTGGAATCTATGCAGACTGCAGTTCGCAATCAGACATATTAATTCAGATAGTTGTGAAGGAAACAGCTGAAGATAGCACATCAGAATATAAATTTTTGCAACCCTCTCTGGGTACTTTTAGGTAACTTTTACCTAAAAAAAAAAAGAAAAGAAAAAAAAAGAGAGACTCTAAATTTAGGGTAGAGACAATTTCAGAGTGTAAAGCAGTTATCTGTTGGCCAACACACATGAAGGGCTAGGACAAGCAAACTACAGGTTTAAGTGTTAATATACAGCCTTACTGCTCTCTTGAGACACCCAGTGGATCTTTCCCAGCCAAGCAGTTGCACTTGAGGTGTGTAAGAGTCATCCTTGGGTCGTCTGTAGTGCAAGCTGATCCTGAACAACAGATGATCCATATCTTCTGAATATCCTCTATTATTTATTTATTAAGGTTTGATACTTTTTCATGTCTGCATTTTCTCTCTTGAATATCTGAGCTCCTATCTCCATCTTACCTGTTAAACTTATGTTTTCTTTTATTTGTCTAATATTGTTTGGCTTTTGTTCCTGTACTTTTTCCAACTTCATCAGGAATTTTCCTCATAAAAGTAAGACATGGTCACACAAAGCTGTGTTGCATGGCACAAGGATTTGTTTCACAAAGAGGTGACTCCTGGAACATAGGTTAAGCTTTAGCATTAAAAAGCAGTCATAGTGCCTGTTCCACCATATTTGCTGTCTTTGGTGTAAAAGTCAGGTAGTCAGATGGAGTTAAGGACGTGCCAATTGTGGCAGCTAAATGTAATATTTTTCAAAAACCAACGTCTTTTATTTCAGTTGCTTGCTGAAACTATTGTATTTTTTTGGGAACATCAGTATCAGCTATCATTTATAAAAAAAACCCTTTTTTCTACTGTTGACTTTATCAATAACATAATTAAAATCAAAATTGCCAAGTTGTTTCTTAATAATTATGACTTTTTTTAATAGATTATGTTTATTATTCCTCTAATCTTCTTCAAATCCAAGTTTGCATACAACAGCATTTGCTATAGTAAAGTATTATCAAGGATGGGCCAGATACTGCATTATGCTTGCATAACAAACCGAAACTATGCAACAGAAATACACAAAATGAAGATAAGAAATCTACCTTAAACAGCTGAGAACAAATTTTTCTACATCAATCTTAGTTTTCCATGCTGACCCACACTTAGAGGCTTTATGGTTTGGGATCAGATAATAAACCGAATTCTGAATCCGCTTACAGATCTCAGTATAGATTGCACGGAGAAAAAAAGAGATTTAGTATTTTGAAGCTTTACAGCCATGATCCTATAAAACCAAACTCATAAACTTTTAGAATTATGTGTGTGAATTTTACCTATATTAATCCCAGATCAAAATTCTTGATTTGAATATATTCAAACCTGAGCCCATCTGAAATGTGAGACTCATTCTGAGCTTTATGATATAGGCCCAAGTAAACAACAGATTAACATCAAAATCATTATGGTCAATGGAAACACATTTTGTAATACTTCAGAAGTTCTGCTTCCCATTTTAGTAAGATTTAGGACATATGTAGAAGTGCAAAAATTTAGCCTGACACATGGCCTTCAAGAAAGTACTTGGAAGGTATGGGCAAGGTTTATGTTAGGTCTTGCTTCTCTTTGAAATGTAATGGCTACTTTATGGTTAATACATAGCTGCTCAGACAATGACAACCAAGCAGTGTAGGAAGATCAAAAGACATCCCATACAATTCTATAGAATTTCTGTGCAAGTAATAAATAGGGTTCCATTCTGCTAGGCATTATGTAAAAATATAAGCTAAACAAACAATCCATGTCATGAAAGCCCTAAGGTCTATGAAAATATTTTTTTAGAGAACCATCTGTAGAGTAAAACATAAATCTTGAGCGTTCTCATTTAACTCAGTTTATTTTTTGCTAGTAGCAGCATTAGAAAGGCACAAATCTCATATCTTTAAGGAAACTATTTTATCATCACAGAAAATGTCAACAAAGGTTTTGAAGATCCTCACAGACAGGAGGTCTTTAACAAGCATATTTGAATTATTGCACCACTGTGTAGCTCCTTTATGAATGTGCAGTGTTTAATGATTGCTATAAATAAATAAATAAATAAAATAGTAAAAAAAAAAGTTACTATCCCATCATGTGAAAGACAGCCATATTCATCACTTGAATATTTTGACCACAGGGGTAACACAGAACTGCTTTATGTATTGCATTAGGAATTTAACCTCTTCTTTTCAGTTTCTGGGCTCAGCTTCCCGGATCTGGACATCCAAATGTAAAAAGAGCTATACATTACATTTTCCCTTCAAAAACTTTTATTAACTAATGAACATTAAAGAATTTTTTGCATCTTAATAATCATCTTGAAAAAATGTTACTATAAACATAAAACCTGATTGCAATAACCATATTTATTAACTCAAAATTTAAAATAGGCAAATCTGTATTTTCAACTTATATTCATACCTTGACAAAGTGAAAATCTTTACAAAAGTTGTCCTGCTGTTTGTCTCCTTACATGGCACAATCTTAACGGTTCTCAACCATCCTATACCTTGAACTGATTTCTGTGGGAGTTACAGGTGTGTAAGGGCTACAGTCTTGCGCCATAGCAAAGGCTACAGTTTTGCACTGTGTTGCAGCAAGTCTGGAGAACACTACAAAGATGGCAGCTGGCACAGGTTGCCCAGAGAAGCTGTGGATGCCCCACCCCTGGAAGTGTTCAAGGCCAGGCTGGATGAGGCTTTGAGCAACCTGGTCTAGTGGAGGGTGTCCCTGCTCATGGCAGGGGGGTTGGAACTAGATGGTCTTTAAGGTCCCTTCCAACCCAAACCATCCTGTGATTCTGTGATTCTGTAACATGTCTGCAGGATCTATCCTCCTTGTCCACTGTGCTGACACCTTCCCTGTTGTCACACAGGTCTCACACGCAGAAGCATTTTTACTATCACTTAGATTCTGCTGTTCCCTTCACCCATATAACTCTTCAGTAAATCTTCAGTGCTGAAGTTATGTCCCTTACTTTCATCAGATAACTTTTTATCATATATGGCCTGGCAGAAAGCAGGTCCTGATAACAAAATATGGAAGTAAGGTCAATCTGGAAGTAAAATGTAAAGTACTATTTATTCAAGAGACAGCAGATAATCTTTCCTGTTATTTTATAATGGAATAATGTGACACTATGACTGAATCCTGCCTGGATGAAGTGTGACAAGGACAAAATGATTGTGTTTCTTTTTCTATTCAGATTGGACTGATTAAAGGCAATAAAGTGAGAAAACCTAAACAATCTTCAGGCTGTTTTGTGTCTTACTTTGTCCAAAACCAATTCTTTGTTTTTTATGAAAAACTTTGAAATTTCAGTCCCAACATTACTTTGTGACTATAAAGTAAGACTTCAAACATCAATGTTAGATGACTCTCTGTTTGAAAACAGATTTTATTTTGATTATTTTCCTTTGTTTTTCTCCTGGACAGCAGAAGCAGAATCCAGGTTCCTTATTCTTTTAGGTTGGTCATGAAAATTACCTTCTTTATTAACATTTGACCATGAATTGCTTTCAGGAATATTCAGTACATATATATTGAGGTCTCAACAAATACCTTTGCCATATCTGCTGCAGTAACTTAAAGCTAGAAAATCCAAAATGAAAAATCCCTCTTTGATTAATGAAACTGGTATCTGTGGCCAACTAAACAAGCTCAGGCTAGCCAACAGCACATTGTTGTCATCACATTCCCACGGGATAATATTCAAAGCTAAAAACAGAGAAGAAATGTGTCTGACAGTGGTGAAGCCCACATAGTACCCACATGAATTAATACATTCAATGATTGTCCAGCAGTGTGATCTTGTACACAAAATCTTGCTGATGTCTGGATATAAGTTGGAACACCAGGCGTCATTTTCTGCAGGGTCATGACTGAGCTAAATCATTGGGTTTTTTTCACTGGACTGTGTTTCTGGCTATACTTAACATACTTATTTCCTCCACCAGAAATGAAGCACATCTGTTCAAGCACAAGTTTAAGTCTTTGGACTTCAGAAAAATAAGATGTATGCACAAAATATGGAAAGTTTCTAGGTCTAGTGAAGCAGTAAGAACATTTCTGTGTGCACAAGAGATCAAGAGAAAGCAAAAGCTCTGTCTAGTTCCTGCCCTATACACATTTGTAGCACTGACAGTGCCTCTGCACAGCTGAACTCTCCTTTAGAAACATGTAATGGCCAAGGAAAATAACAGAAGATCAGTGGAACAGGAACACCACGAACAGTCAAATGGTAATAAAATGAAAAAATGAAATCTGTATGAAGAACAAGAAGAAAAAGAATAATGGCAAAGAAAAATGAACATTTTAAAAAAGAACACTGAGACTGTATATTAAAACTGAAGGGAAAAACTTAGGTCACCAGCAAAAGTTTTACTGAAAAACTGAGAAAGATGAAAAGATTACTATTTTTTCCCCTAAGAGAATCAAAGCAAGCATTTTGTAGAAAGTTTTGTGTTGTATTTTTTACAGAGTGAATGAACATTGTGTAAAGTTGAAATTAGTTGTTTAACTAAAAACCACAATGGATGCTTAAGTGCATAATACTGCCCCTACAGCTTTCTGAAAATTGCTTCTTTTGTTATTTAAGGCTTAGTCGTCTTTGGCCTTATTTTCCCTATGTAAAACTTCCAGTTACTACTGATGCAGTCCTTCAATGATAGAAATGGAGGCAACTTTTTTTTTTTTTTTTTTACTGAGGCTTGTAAAGAGCTTCTTCATAATAAAAAGTGAGCAAGATCAAGTAATTAGGATTTGGTAGGGATTTTTGGGGTTTTTTGGTTTTGTTTTTTTTTTTTTCTCATTTCCTCTATATTCATCATCTGTCTTTTGGTTTGGTTTGGTTTTCCCTCTAGTATTAATTTATAATAATTTCCTTTTTCATCTTCTGGACTGCAGTGTAGTCTTTTCTTTTGGATCCCTCGTCATAAGTCTTGTCTATTAGAATCATAGAATCATAGAA
>NW_010273926.1:0-569 GCF_000690775.1 Eurypyga helias
TCTCTATTTCCTCTGAATCTGTCCTTCGTAATGGCCCTGCTGCCTCCTCCTCTACCTCCTTCCCCTTTACGAGACGGGCTGTTTTACGTTTCCATTTATTTTTCTGTACTGGGGCAACTAACACTGGTGCTGGTTGATACTGACAATACCACAGAGGGGTTTGCACAGATACCATTGCACCCTGCAGTGTGTGGAGCTGCAGTGGGAGGGGGAGCTACAGCAGAAGGCAGAGCTGTTGTGGGAGGTGGAACCGTTGTGGAGGGCGGAGCCACTCTGGGAGGTTGAGCTGTTGGGGTGGGTGGAGCCAGAATGTGCAGTGGAACTGCAGTGTCTGTTGAGGAGAGGTCACATTCCCATGGAGGTGAAGGTGCTGCAGGGGGTGCAGTGGTTGTAGTGTCCGTCGAGGGGCATTTACGTCGCCGTGGGGGTGGCGTCAGCGTATGGGGTAGACTACTTGTGAGCGGTGATGTAGCCGTGGGGGATGAAGCTGGCACACAGGGCCTGCCTCTTGCCCCAAGCACCTGTAGCAGATGGGGCAGTGTTCCAAAACATTTCTTTAACTTTACACC
>NW_010273927.1:0-40736 GCF_000690775.1 Eurypyga helias
CGGCCGCTGGTGTTCGCGACACGCCCCCTCGCCGCGACACGCCCCGTTGTCACGACACGGCCCAGCTTGAGGGGGACTGGATGCCTCCAACACGTTGGGCGCTGGTGTTGGCAAATCCCCACTGTCGGGGCTTTGGGGTCGGGCGCCCTCGCTCTCCCCTCGCATCCGGGGTGCAGACACCTTGGGCAGGCTGGGGGGGAGAAGAAGGGATGGTATTTAGGGCCTCCAGCCCAGCACCCCCAGTTTCCTGCGGACACCCTGCTGGGGCCCAGGAGCCCCCCAGTGCGCACCGTTCCGTAACAGGGTGCCCAGGGCAGCCGTGCTGTTCCCATCCCCGCAGACGGTGCCTGCACCCTTCCGTCTCACCAGCCCAGCGTCAGCACGGTTGTGGCTGGGGACACGGCATGGTGTCCCTGGCATGCTGGGCTAGGGATGTGGTGTAGGCACCACAATTTCTCCCAGGATACTTGGCTGCAGAAAACTTGGGTCTTCTGTGTTCAATACCCCACTTATGGGGTAAGGATTGGCCCTGGGGTGACTGAGGAACCTCAGGCAGGTCATTTCTGCTCCCAGTCCAGGCACACTGGGGGTGTGTTCGTGTGAAACACTGATTCTGAGCTGCATTTGCTGGCATTATATGCACTCTGCTTCCTGAGCAGGGATCCCGTCTGCCTCTGATACTGCAAATGGCACAAGATTAGCTCTCTGGAGAGAGCCATTGCTGCAATGCCTTCCTCTCCCCCAGCGTCACTCTGACTTCTGCCTGACCGCATGGCTGTCTGGGGTTCAGGTATCCACTGTGGGTGTCGTGCTGAATTTCCTGTTCATACTGAAGGATGTGAACACAGGTGTTTGTCAAGTGCTTCCAAGCCCTCTGCATACTGGCACCCGCCAGCATGTGCCCTGGTGCAGGAGGCTGCTGGCTGCCATGAGAGGAGGGTCCTTGCTTAATGGCAGTTTTGGTTTCAGGGTCAGCAATGGGATGCTACCATGGAGCGAGACCTTACCAGCCAAGATGACTTAGGTTAGTTACTTAGTGCATCAACTGCATGGTTGGTTACTCTGCCAGTGGTGCCTTCCCAGCAAGGATTCACTGACATTGTTTAAATGCAGCTGGTAGCAAGATGAATGTTACAAGGATAGATTTGCTGATATAACTGCAGCAGTGTCCTTCACCTCTGAGTGCAGTTTTGGCTCACTGGACCCCAGTACAACCCACAAGCTCACTAAGCCATGCTAGCCAAATTATTTTACCGTGGGCCCAGACTACGATGGCACGGATGCTCTCTATAGGACATGGTGCTTTCCACTAGAGTATGAAAGCACCATGTTGATTTTCCCCCTTTGTTTTTCATTTTGAAGAAACCCAGGGACTTCTTTTTTTAAAGATGTTTAAAGGTGTTGCATGGTTTACCCACTTGGAAGGCAGGTGATGGCAAAGGTAAACTTGCTTCCCCAACTTCGTTCTTTGTGTGCTCTCCAGTGCAGCCTTTAACTACAGCATTACAGATCATGGCTCTGGTAATAACAGACAGATAAAGAACTCCGGCTCTGGAGACTTGGAGCAGGCTGTTCATGGAGTTTTATGTGTTTTGCATATTCATTATGCTCACGGACCCTGCTGAGCAGAAGGAAGTGCCAACAAAGCGTTTCAAAGGTTGCCGAAGAAGTTGTTGCTAGCTGTGCTACTTGAGAAATGAGGTCTAAGTATATACTGTCATGAAAGGATTGATGTTAGGCATCACAGGCATCTTGGGTAAATGACTAACCACACAGTACTGACCTGAAGAGTTACTTACATGAAATATTTCTATATCAAAACACCTTAAACCAGCAGCTCAGAGCAGATAATGCCCAGAAGCCATCAGCTTCCAGATGTGAGCAGCCAGGAATGGAAAGTGTTTTCTCTTACCTGGACAGAGCACAGGGCCATTAACCTACAGGACATTCTGAGAGTCGCTTTTGCTTATGCCACCTTCTGCCTTGTGAAGTTTCAGGTGTTGTTGGTGAGCCTCTAACTGATGAATCAGTTGGTTATTTAGTGTAATTATGTAATGATTGTTTTTTAACTCCAGAGATTTTGACAAATGCATTTTTTAGTGCCAATAAACACATGCTCACATACATATATATACCTGCCTGCCTCAGAGTGCACATGCAGATGCAAACCCAGGTGAGGAACAAACACAAGGGGAGTGTCTGCCCTCATCTTCACAGGTGCATCCAGCCATAAGGGCCTCTCTCACTTGGATGAGAGGTGTGGTGTGTGGCTCAAGTCCTGATCAGGGGCAGGAATTCTTCAACAGGAGTAATAGGTGGGAAGGGCTCTCCACAGCTGTTTGCATTACAGGAGATGCCAAGGGTGGTAAATGGCCCACCATTTTGGAAACAAATTGGCAGATGAGAGAGCACACTTGCTGAAGTCATCTCCATCTCTCCACTGACTTATGTCCCCTCCTCTTTGAGAAGGCTAAGCCAGATCAGCAGCTCATCCAGTCTGAAAATAACTTGACCAGAAATGGAGTTATATTGGCTGGGCTCAGTTCTCTGACCTGGCTTGTTATGTTGTCCCCTACATGTCTCACCAGCGTAACTCCGGGTGTTTTGAGGGGAACAAGTGTCTGCAGAAAAGGAAGAGTATGGTGGGATGGGAGGTGTTGCAGTGGTGAGGGGTGTCCACAGATCCACAGTCTCCATGTTTGCCATGTTGTGTGCCATAATCCTGTGCTCATCCTGAGAATTTTCTGATCTTGAACCAGCAATATTTTATTTTACAGGGACCAGTGTAGGCTTGTCTGCTGCGTTTCACAGCACTCAGCCAACAGCTGGGGAGCAGAGCTGGGAAAGGGCTGATCAGCCCTGGTAGCATCTCTTTCACTGGTCTTTGGCTCAGAACAAGCAGTGGTTCCTTGTTGCACTGAGGTCTCAAGTTTTAAGGACCCAAGCCACTGCAGCTGTATGACTTTATCTAACCCCAGGTTTGCAGTCTTTCCATCTCCCGATGCCCTGCCACCTGTCATCAGCCCATGGACAGACTGGCCTTTCTGGGAAAGCAGATACACTGCCTGTGTTTCAGATCCAGCCCTAGGGCTGTCAGTTGTTGAGTGCTGACATAAGTGACCACACTCCAGGAGTGTGTCATTCACAGCTTCCTGACATGGGACTTCCCCAGTCTGGCTGTACTGGTGTCATCAGCCCTGTGTTATTGGGGGTGGATTACCCATGCTGGGAATTAATCAGATTGTTGCTCCAATGGCACCAGTTTGGCTCTGCATGACTGGGGTTCTGGAAGCACTGCCTGTGTATCTGTGTCCCATGTCAAGGCATTTGTGCAGGCGGGCATCAGTTAGGCATCTGATCACTGGCACTTTGCAGACCTTTAGGAGGGTGCTTGCAGTGTGATGGACATCTTCTCTGTGTTACCTGTGATTTTGTTTATGTAAGATGTTCCCTCCTCATATCTGATCCCTGATCATCACGCATTGACTGTGGTATTCCTGTGGTAAAATCATGTCCTCAAAGTCCCCCAGGGACGAGAGGTGGCACGGGCAAGACCTTTTTGTAAGCAGAGATGTGAACACTTTTATCTTGCAATGGTTTGCCTATGTCAGAACTGGTTCTTACTAATTTCAATTGCCGATCTACAGTCCAAGATTTTTTTTTTTTTTTTAAGATTCTGAGAGCCTCAGTTTGGGGGGGAGGGGGTTTGAGTAAAAAAAAGAACACTTTAATAAAGAGCTTTGTAGGATGCAAGATGTACTGATCGATGGAGAGCAGGTAGAGGACTTTTTTTGGGAATTTCCTCTGACCAAGCGATTCTCACTATGCATTTCAGTTTACAACCCACCTGCTGCTGTGAAGTGTGATTTACCTTTGCATGGAGATTGCAGAATAATTTCAGCAGCAATGTGAGCTGTGTATTTGGGTGTAGGTGAAAGGATGTGAGGAACCCCATGATACAAAGATTCCTGGATGCCCAGCTAAGTCCATGCTTGGCCCTACAGAGCTCCTGCAAGTTTGTCTTTAAATAAGTACATCCACCAGCCAAGATTTAGAAGTTAAATTAAATATTAAGCTTCTTGGCACCAAGTGTAACTCTGTGTCTTACAGGAGGCCGTGACAAAGAGGAATGGAGGGATACTGGCCAACAGCAAATTATTTCAGACACTTGTTACCAAACCTATTTCTTGTCTCCAGATGGGTCTGATGTGGACAAGTGAGGGGACAGGAACCATTCACTGGGCAGAACATAGGGAATCTGTGGTGCCATCAGGGCCACGGGTCCGAGTATAGGAGGTGTGGTGGACCTGAGTTGCCCCAGGGATTTGCAGCAGAACACATCAGCTTCTCCTGGGAAGGTGCCCCAGGCACTACCTGCTTGGTGATGCGTCTGTGGATTTTCCACCCCATGGTCTACAAGGATGGACCTTTCCTGGTGCAGTCACGTCATTGTGCCTTCCCTCTGTAGTGCAGATGAATTAATACCTGTGGGGCAGAAATGGGCTTGTGCCAGCATGAAGCTCCCTGGAGCAAATGCTTCCTAGATAGATGCACAGGAGAGAGATGAGGTGACTGTGAGTTTCACTGAGAGCAGCCATGGGCGTCCAGCAGAAAAGATTTTTCATTAAGTTTTAAAAAACATAATAATAATAACAGACAAAGAATATGAAGGAAAAATGAAGACTCCATGAGGGGCACAGTGTGGCTGCTCTCCAAGGCATGGGGCAATATCGGTGCCTCCCTGGGTGGTCGGTAGACAGCCATGCAGCAGCAACGCAGGGATGCATCAAACAGCAACTCAAACTTCCCTCTCCCCAGTTTATGCAAGGTAAAAGGATCCCCCAGGAGAGCTACATTAGTGCTACATTATCCTGTGATTCCTCATCTGCATTTAGATCGAAACACTTCATAAAGGGCAGGAGGTGTTAGGCAGGGACTAGCAGTGCAAATGGCCCAAGGGAGGGGGGGTGAAGGGCAGATTGTTCCCTGATAGCCCTGCTGGATGCAGAGACTGTTAATGCTGAGAGCAAGTGTGACTGGTCTGCAGCTGGTGGCCAGCTCCAGGGAGATTGGGTTCTCCATTAATTCTGCTGGGATTCAGGAGCAAAGGTGCCAAGGAGGAGATGGTTGTGCCTTCGCTCAGCTCTGCGGGAGCCTGCCAGGCATGCAGGTGGCTTGTGTGCAAGCTCCCTGCACATGTACTTCGGGAGACACGGCTTCCTTCCTGCACTGACAGCTACGTGGGACCATGGGCCCTGCAGCAGCGCCTCACCTGCCAGAGCCACTAAAGGGTGCAAAGGTGAGTGAGACCAAAGCAGGGCACAGAGGGGTTTGGTGCTTCTTTCAAAGCAGCAGATGTTGCCACGCCACCAGCTGACCCCAGAACTGGCATGCTCCAACCACTGAGCTGGCTTGCCCAGCTTGTAAACAACGCATTTTTTTTTCTCTGGGCTAATCTTGCTCTGTGGGGAAGATAACATCACTGGAATTTTTCCAGTGTCCTTTGTAAGTGCCTCCTGCTTTGGACTTTGGCTGACGCTCACACCAATGAGACACAAGCTTCCTCAATTGCTTTCTCTTGTTTGCTTTCCTCTGGGCCTGCTGTGCACTCCTTGTGCTGGCTTCTTCCTGCTCTGCTCCACGCTCTGTGCCAGCACCTTGTTCTCAGTCTCTGGAAAGGTGGCAGGGAGTAAACCCAGAACAGCCACGTGCCTCCCTGCGTGTCCTTGTGGGGTTGGGGCCAGGCTGCTCGTAGGGAGCAGGAAGGGGCAGTGGGGCCTCTCCTCGCTGATGCCTGTAGAGCCAGTGTGGGACCCGGCAAGGTCTTGCTCAGCTTCCTGGTTCTCTGCCCTGCAACTTTGCCTTGCTCTGTCGCACTTGAGCCAATGCATCTGTTTTGGGTTCAGACGTATGCCACGCCAGGCATTAGCTGCACTTTAGCCTTGAAGGGCAGAAAGACCACGGCTGAGATGGTACCTGGCCCCTAGTCCACCCAGCTGCCTGTCCCACTCTGCCCAGAAATCCCACTTATCATCCCCCAAGCCCTCAGGGACCTCCCTTGGGTCTGACAACAGAAAACCAGTGCTGTTTTGCAGCGAGCTGGCAGCCTGAGCATTCCCTGGCCACGGACCTGCAGCCTGAGCCTGGACCAAAGGGCTCTGGGTGCTGCTCTGAGAATGGCAGGAGCAGGCAGCCTGCCAGACCGGTTTGCCAGCACAGCCTCTGACATGGTATGGGCCCACACATCACAGGCCCATGGCTGGCTGTGGCAAGGAAACCAAGGCAATGACCCTGTCCTTCCACTGGCCACAGGCTGGGCCACCAGCCTGCACAGGCCTCACTAGTGCTCCATTGGTGTTTCTTGTTTCTATGCTTCCTTTCCACCTTGGAGTTTTCCAGGTTTCCATATGATGTCTGTGGTCCATGGACTATGAGCTATCACACCGAGCTGGTCTAGTGTCAAAGGGATGGTCCATGGGAAGTATCATGGGGTCTGTTCTTGCCCATGTACCTCAGTGTGTCCTTTTCCCTGCTAAGACAAGCCAAGGAGTAATCTCCTCCTCATGCAAGCAACCCATAGGTCTGCTTCAGGTTAAGAAGTTGCTTTGCCTGAGGCCTGGCTTACTTTGCTGCTTGGGCATACGCGTCTGCCTGTGTGGCCTCTCTGGATGTCTTGGTTGCTGCAATTTCCCTCAGGCCGTATTTGAAGCAGGGATGGACAGGGCAGTGCTGCGGTTTCTTTGGCAAGAAGCCTGTTGAGTCAGGCACCATGGATCAAGGCTACCTCTTCTCGGGTCTCTGTGCCAGTTCCTGCCCGATCCTCCCAGGATGGGAGGGAGATGGACAGCAGTGCGGTTTTCCAACCCAAATGGCGGTTTCACCCTCCGTCCTGCAAGGCACAGTGTCCTCTGGGGCATGGAGTCAGAGAACTTTTAGGTTATTTCTTCTTATCTCTTGGCACCTGCGTTGCTGCTGTCTTCAGGCAGATTAGCTGGTGGCGGTTTCTCTGGTCTGCTGAAGTTGCCTCATGCAACTGTCTTGCATTTGGAGGTGTGGGGTAGTCAGGGCTGTGGTGGTGAGTCTTGGGGTGTGGGGACTGTAGTGTGATGTTTCTTGCATTATCATCAGAAATAGCTGTTGCTGTTTATCTCCCTTCTCTTTCCTTCACATTATGCAACCTCCTTTTCAAATGGCCGTGGTTATTTTCCCTGGGTTGATGTTGCAATGATGGTCTTCCTGGTATTTCCAGACCTCATGGCTATGACAGTGCTTCTCCAACCTCACTCCTGTTCCTCTCACTCCCCTGACTGCATTAGGATGCTCAAGTGCTTTCCCACTTTCTAACCAGTCTGAGCATTGAGCAGGTACTACAGCAAAGCCCTGGGAAGATACAAGCTTGTGAGTGGGCTGGGTGCCTGGCAGTGGCTCCGATTTGCATGGCCAGGGGAGGAGCAAGGTGCGGGACTCAGGGCAACTGAAAGTTTTTTCCTGGGAGAGCTGCCTGGGATCCAGGTCACTGGGACCTGTTTGTCAGGTTCCTATTTTTGTTATTCATCATCTCAGTATTCCTGAAAACAAGTCACGTTGTTGTCAGCTAATTGGCAGCACACACCGTTGGAGTGTGGCGGGTGTCCTGTGCGGACTGCGTGTTTGCATGGCTGGATTTTGGCTCTGCCACAACCATGGCCTCCTCTGCTATTCCCGCAGCTGCCTGGAGAAGGGCTGCTCCTCTCAGCCTGTGCTGCTGGGAACAGCCACCTGTGCCTCCTGGGCATGTGCCTTCCCACCAACCTCCTCCAAAGCCAGGGCAAAGCATCGCCGCCTTTGTTGTCAGAGGAGACTTCTAGACTCTGTAACATGTGGTTGCAGCTTTGTGCATGGAGAGCTGGGCACTGCGGCTGTGAGCTGAGCTGTTTGCAGGTGGGGGGCTTTGCTGGGCTTTTGAAAAATGCCCCTGAACTTTGTCTCCCAGCTGGCCCCCTCCTGCATCAGGAGTGAGCTCTGCTGGACCCTCGCTTGGGCTACGGGCTGATGATGTCTCTGAGTCGTCACTGGGCTGGGGTGGGAGTGAGATGTGCGGTGAGTCACTGCTGCCTGAGAATGAGAAACTGCTGCTCATATAGAGAAGGGAAAGATCTGACAACAGGCTGCTGTGAGGGTCCTTGACACGGCCTAAACCACCTCAGGAAGCTGTAGGCACTTCTGGGGAGAAGGTACCTGGAGTGGCCTTTGCTGTTTCTTTGGTTTGCAAAAACTGCTTCCTGGACCTGGGCAGTATGTTTTTAGTCAGTTCAAGTTTCATCAGAAAAACCTGCTAGTTAAACCAGGGATTTCACCGATAAGTGCCTTTTAATTAATGGAAAAACTTCTAAATTAAAATGTTTGTTTTATTTTAAGGAAATAAATAAACAATTTTTCATGCATTTCATTTCATTCTCCTTTTTATCATGGTAAAAGCTTACAGGGAGCGGTACCTCCTTCTGATCTCAAAAATTGAGAAGAAAACATCTGTTGGTATTTGTGGTGAAAGATACGTAGCTGTGCATATCTCACAGAGCAGACGTCCTGCTGTTACCTGCCTGGATTTTAGTCGCCTTGTCATGTCTTGTCGGGGTGGCAATACCAGGGGGCTCAAGCAGCACTGCTGACCTGGTGCAGTGGACATGTGCCAGAAGCCCAGGGGTCAGCCAAAGCAATGGGGCTTGTAGCCAGAGGAAGCCCATTTTTCAAGTGGACATGTTTTCTTTTTACACAAAGAAAATGGTCTGGATGCTTAAGTGAGTTATCAGTTTATTGGGAATAACCTGAAAACCTGTCCTACCCAAAAATGTGCGTTTCTGGCCAGTATCCACTGAAATCCATGGGACCTATTGGCACATGTGATATTGGGAGAACAGCTCGTGTTGCTGCTGCATTGTCAGGATTAAAATGCAATTGCCCTTTTTGGGAACACTGATTGCTGAAGGCATCTGTTGTGTAAGAGACAAGCTGATGAAAGCAACAGAGTGCCAGGCGGGGAGAGAAACCATCCTCCTGTTTGCCACAGGCCATGCTGTGCGCTTTTGAAAGGCATTTTTAGTTCCTTGCTCTGTAGTGTGTTCCTCCTGTCCAGGCTCCAGGGAAGGTGGTTTTGGGATAGTTGGGGCTCATGGGTATGGGGTGGGGTACAGGAGAGGTGGGACCAGCTGGCAGTCGGGCAAGGAGGTCTGTGGCTTGATGTAGGTTGCAGAACTTGGAATCACAGGATGGAGTAAAGAAGGGGAATACAAGAGCCAGACTTTGTGGCAAATCTCCTGCCTGGGAGGCCAACTTGGCCACAGGCCAGCATCCTGCTGGGGAACTGTGGGTGCCCATTCACCGAGGAGCTGAAGCAGTGCTCAGGGAGGTGTTTGGTGGGGAGTGAGCCTGCAGTGGGGCCTGAAGGCATCCCTCCTTCTCCCCTCCACTTGCCCTGCCCCATCTCTCTCTGCTGCTGAGTCTAGAGACAGAGCTGTGCCTGGCCTGTTGCAGGTTGTCTCAAGGGGTGTTGCCATGTATCTCAATGGAGAAGTGCCTGAGGTCAGACTCTGAGGTTCTTCTGTCACCGGAGTCTCTCTGATGCTACCCCTTGGAGACACGAGACGGTGTCAGTCACATGCTGACACCCCTCAAGGATCTCATTTCCTGACACCAATGCCCAAGTGCTGCCAGTTCTGTCCTTGGCAAGGGCTGTGTTGGGCTGTGCAGCTGGGAGCCTGAAATGGGTTTAGGGAAAAATTGAGGATCTGAAATGAGAAAATCCGTCTTAGAAAATGACAGCCCCTGGGAGACACCAGTGCCAGGCTGAGTGACAGCTCTGTGTGGAGTTACCTTGGACAGAGGTGGAGGTCTTGGGTGAGACTTGGGCCACTACAACTCTACTTGTGTCCCTGTATAGTTTATGGTGGCTTGATTGTGCTGCACCTTCCAGCAGCACTGTGAAGGCATTCCCAATCGCTTGGGGCAAGATAGCTGTGTTACTGTTGTCCTGAGAAAACAACTTTGGGAGTTGTGCTACAGGACTGCATTTTTGCAGGCAACTAAATTGTCTTCTCACTGGGATAGTTATCTGCTGTTTTAAGGACATCCAGCAGCACACACAGGGGTTCATCAAGGGCTGGAACTGGCACTAGATAAGCAGGGAGGAGGGGTGTTGGAATGGAAAGCAAGATCTCCTTCTTGCTATGGATATGTGGCATTAATTAGGCCCACTGTATGTCATGAAATGCACCCTCAACCTTGGACAGCAATTTGGACCAGCTCTCAAGCCCTCACCCAGGCTTCACTGCAGTCAGCTGTCAGCTGTGCGTCGCCACAAGAGTCCCAGTGCAAAGGTCTGAAGGGCCCTGCCCTGGGGCCTCAGGAGCTGACCTCCCCCAGCACTGGGCAAAGAGGAATACCAGGCTGCTGGGACCAGGACAAGAAGAAACAAGCAGGAGCCACATTGCGTCCAGGGCAGTGCAGTCCCAGCAGTCTCTGGGACCTCGTCTGGGCTTTTTCAGCTGGAAGTTGCCAGGTAAAAGGATGCTGGGTTTGGACTTAAGAGGTCTGGCAAAGTCCATGTTGGATGTGGGGCCTCCAGAGTAACCCACGGGGCCAGAGAGCTGTTGTTATCTCCCCATGTGAAGACATGATCCAGATCATCTTCCACAGATTTCCCCAAGATTCCCAGTTAGCATCTCCTTCCCCAAAGTTGTATGAACAATGCAGTTTCCCTCTGAAGGTGTAGGGCGCTGGTGCCACTCTCAGCACACAAACTTTGCAGGCACTCCAGGAATGACCGCCCTTTGCTGTAGACAGGATAAGAGATGCACATTTCATGTTTTCATCTGGATCTCAGTGTGTTTCATAGTCTCCATTTTATGGCCACTGGGAAATGCTTTTAAGCTTTTGATTGGGAGACCTGGTGTCACTGCTTAGGAATGTGGAAGTTGTCTGTGTTTTGGACTGGTATGTGAAGCATTTGGGTCCTTGAGATTTGTGTAGGAGGCCATGGTGGGACAGGCGGGACGGGTAATACTGGGTGAGGGGGAAGGCAATGCAGGTGAATGACTGCCCAGTCGTTCTGGTAGCTGAATGCACTTGTTGCGCTCTCAGAGCTGGGCTGGCAACTAGCACCCATTCAGCTGCAGTTGCTTCAAGATGCTGTACCTGGGTTGTGGTAATGTCTGTTGCTTCACCCTGAAGGGCTCTGGCCAGAACACTGTGTTAGCAAAAAGTTGCTGAAAACCCTTCAGATGAAGGCCTGAACCACTGCAAAGCTCTACACAGCTGACATGGCTGCCCACGCTTGCTGTCACAGCAGGACTGGAAGGATAGGTCTTACAGGTGGACTCTGAAGAGGCAGCCTGTTGCAAGTCCATACGTCATTCAGCTCAACAAACCTTGCTGTGCCATCACAGCCTTGTCCTTTCCCTCTGTGGGCTCCTCTGTCTGGGCCGGAATCTTTGTCCTCATCTGCTCTGTGCTGCAGAGAATGAACGAATCTGGGACCTGAAGGGTCCCTGCTCTTTCACTTTCTCCTCAGATGGTCCAGTCTCTTCGTTTTTGTGGCTCTGCACTGGGCTTCCTCCAGTAAGTCTGTATCTTTCTTGTATTGCAGTTTCTGCAGCAGCTTCTGGGTGCTGAGATCTTGAGATCTCCTTCAGCTTCTGAGCTTTTGTTGTGGGGATGCCTTGGTGGTTTCTGCTACTGATGTCTCACTGTTATATTTACCATCTGCTGCATTACACTTCTGGACCCACCATGGATGTCCATGCCCTTATGCTCTGACCACTGTAAGCACCAGGCTCTGGGGCAGACAGGTCGCCTGTGGACTGTACGCCTGCCTGCCCCTCCTCGCTGCATCCATCTGCTCTGGCTGGGATCTGTGCTGACAAGAGGTGTGGGGCACACCAGTGTTTGGTGTGAACCTGGACTGTGCCTGGGAAGAGGAACATGAGGTGTGCCTGGGATACCTCAAGGCCAGGACAAAGCATGCCAGTAGGTGGGAAAGTCCACTGGAGACAACCTGACCAGCTGCAACCGTGGCGTTTGGTCTGTGCAATGTACGAGCAGGAAATTACACATGGAAATGGCGGAAGGGAAGAGAGGTGGCCCTCTCCCACTGGCTACTTTTGTGGGGTTAAAACTATGAGTGAGTTTTGAAGCTGGTGACAGCAAGGAGCAGGAAGAGGAGATGTGAGGGCTTATAAATAGCTGACTCTAAAGGGGCAAAGCAATGAGATACTAGTTTCCATGAACAGGCTCCTGGAGTGTGACACCCTCTTCCCTCTCTTGCATGGTTGTGCTCCAGATAACAGAAACCATTGCTGATTTCCTGAACTCACTATCTTTGTAATAAAAACCCAAACAGCAGCAGTTTCTAAATAAGGCTTAGAAAAAAAGAGCTGCTATTCTGAGAAGCAATGAAAATGGCAGCTTTCCCAACTCAGCACTTAGTTCTGGTTCACAACAAACTCGAGCCATCCCAGAAAGAAACCTGAAAGCTTTCACAAAGAGGGAAGGAAAGTGGGATTGGGCTGCAAAGGAGGCAGTGCCCTGCAGGGAAGCAAGGTCCTGGGTGCCAGGGCTGCCTGCCTTTCCCGCTTCTGCTGGCTCCATGCTGTGCTTACCGCTTCCTCCCAAGCTTCAACAGGGAACTTACCTGTGACCTGGGAGAAGGCAACAGATGCAGCTACCTGCTAGAAAACATACTGCTTCTTATTCACTTGCTTTTGCAAGCTGGGATGTTTCAGGTCTCCAGGCTACAGCCTGTATCAATGGCTAATACTCCACCTGGGACATGTTGTGACCAGATTCTGAGGAAACAAATAGTAAGACAGCAGGAGCTGAAATGAATGCAGGGATGTCTGCTAAATGTTTTCTTAGAATTCAGCATTCCTCTGGCCACAGGGTCAACCCTGTACTGGGACTTCTGGGTACTGCTGCATCTTCCCTGAGATGGGGTATGGACCTGTGTCTACCAGGGGTTGCTGAGCCACTGTCACAGTGCTGAAACCCCACAAATGTGTGTGGTGAAGTTTGGCTAAATGTGGCCATGGCACTGTGGAGTGGCTGTAATGGGGTGGCTGTGAACGGGGAAGACCAAGGAGGAAAGATGTGGAGTGACTGGAGAGTGCTCTGAGGTGATCAGTCACCAGCAGAGCCCTGGTAGCTGGAGGTGCATGACAGTCACTATCCTGGAAAAGAGGCAACAGAGGCAGGCAGGAGAACAGTCTTCAGATACACAGAGGACTGCTGTGAAGGTGCAGGACAGATCTTTTGACTAGGTTCATGGTGCCCAGCAGCTGACCAAGGGGCTTCAGCTGTGGGAAGGAGGATTCACATTAGATCCGAGGAAGATCTTCCTGTCTGCAGACAGCTCTTCATCTTGTAAGAACTTTAAAATAGGGCAATGCAAGGATAGCTGAGCTGCCTGGGGTTGGAGGGCAGACTTTTCTTCACCCAAGGTCACTTCTAGTCCCACAGGGATGCCAAGTCCAGTCTACGAGCTTCTGTGGTCTGAGAAGACTGTAGGGTCTCTTGGGTCACTCTGGTGAGTTTCCAGAGTGGAGCATCTGCCCTTTTCTACTTATTGTGTGGAAGTTTTACAGATCAGGCCAAGAAAGGACCAAACACCATGCTGCCTGCTGCCATATGGTGTACTAGGCATCCTGAAGGAGCTTCCTTCAAACCAGAATACATGACTGTGCAGTTTAGCTGTGTGGCTCAAGACTTGTCAGTATTTGCATTTTGAGAAGACCATATATCTCTGGGGTTCATGCTGTCAGGGCTTCACACTGCTGCACCTTGATAGCAGTTGTCTGGCTTATGGACCTTCCCACAATTTTGGGTTACCACAGGGCAAGATCTCAGTGCAGAGGCTTTTCCTGAAAGCGTGATCACACCCAGGCAGGTCAGAACACAGTTTTATGCTGGAGACTTCCAAGCTCAGAATATAATGGGGAAGCGTAGCTATTTCTCCTGGAAAGCAGGTGCACCCCCATCCCACCCTCCCACCCCCCAATCTTCAGAGAGAAGGGAAGCTTGGCAGAGTTCCATGTCACAGCAAAACAGCCCTTGCTCTTGGTGCAAGAACAGATGATTTCCTAAATGTCACTAGCTCTGGCTGTGCAATCTTTGGGCTTTAGCAAGCTACAGTATTGACAGAACAAGCAGTTAAACAAATACTATCTTCTGCTGTAACGTTTGTTATTGTAGGCCACAAACCACAGGCAGCTTGGCCTGACTCCAGGAGAGAGACCTGCGTAAATACTCCCATGTTAGCAGTTATCTTCAAGATGCAGCCTCAGCTTAGGTCTTTCCCAGAGAGGATGGAGAGATAATGGTTTACAGGCAAAGGCAGATCATCTCATCACACTGCCAGCAGAAGGTGGGGCCATGGAAACCAGCTCCCTGGGCTCCAGGACTTCCTCTTCTGCAGCTCCCAAACCCAAGCAGGAATTTTCAGACAACACACATGAACATAGGCATGGAGAGAGGGACATAAAGGAGAGTGTATGGTGAATTTGTTGGCAGTCCTTGTGAGCTCAGCTTTGATGAATGACACTAGCAAAATTGCAAAATTCATACCAGTTTCGAATTCTGTCGTATCAAGAACCTTTTCCATGTTCCCCACTGGAATATTGGAACTGTTAGTTCGTTAGAACCAAGACAATGGGTATGGCTAATCTAAAAAAGGCCCTAAATATGGAGCTGTAGAACAGATGTCATACATATAGAATCATAGCATCATAGAATAATTTAGGTTGGAAAAAGCCTTTAGAGATCATTGACTCCATCCTTTAGCCTAACAAGCACTGCCAAATCCACCACTAAACCATGTCCTTAAGTGCCTCATGCCCAAATCTTTTAAATACCTCCAGGGATGGTGACTCAACCACTTCCCTGGGCAGCCCATTCCAGTGCTTGTGCCTCTAAAATAAAATGCATTTGGAGTAGTCCTTGCTGATGCCCCTGACACTACAGGTGGAATGGGATGGGATGGGATGAGAGTAGAGAGGGTGCAGATGGACTTAGTCATTTGCTAGCTCCTTTCTTAGAAGCAGGATGAGATGCCCAACCCTCAAGGCTTCCTGCAGCTGTGCTTTCAGAGGCAGGCGTGCAGCTGTGGATGCTCCCCTGGAGATGAATGGCCACTCTTTCTGAATGACCATTCATACTGACTGAGGAGGAAGTCCTCAGTCAGAGCAGATAACTAAAGGTGGTTCAGATTCAAGCATGTTTGGTCCTTGCAGAAGGTTGCCCAGTTCTCCCATATCTCCGAGCTGTTGAAGGCATGTGATGATTGAGCATGCAACCCCTTATCACAATTAAGTGGCCCTGTGGACCAAGGCACTGATGTCAGGAGTTGCACGGCTGCACATTTTCAGATGAGATGCCCCAGTGCTGAGCATTTACCTAGATTCTCCCAAGGGTTCAGCATTTTATAGTATAGGAATAGAAACCCTGTCTTGCCTCGCAGGGATAGAGCAGTGATGAAGTATTGGTGGTTGCGTGAAGATTAGCAGCTGCTGGCGCAGGGGAGGGTGCAGGTGTCTGCATGGTGCTGCCTGCACTGTGCTTGCGGTACAGGGCTAAGCGCTGTTATTGTGTCACACTTCTGCGGGAAGCGTGTTATGAAAGAGTCGAGCCGTTACAGTCGCCTTCACTTGGCTGGCACTCGGGTTGTGCTAGCTTTTTATTCCTGATTCCTTTCCTGCTTAAGGAAACAAACACATTTTTTCTTCTTTCCCATCTCTGGTGATCCTATGAATGTGTTTCCTTTTCAGCTACATGGCCTGTAACCAGCTCTGGGCTCCAATACAATCAAAAACTGCATGTAAACAAGGTTGAAGACTGGAGCCCTCCAGAAATAAAACTCTCTGGACCTGTCCCATTGGGGTCTGAGAGTGGTCTGATTTCACATGAGCATGGGAGGCTCCTGGGGTTCACTCCTGAACCAGCACCTTCCTCAGAAGCAGTGCTGCAATGATCTGACACCCCAAATCAGCTCTGTGGCCTCTCCAAAAACATAGTTTTTGTGTAGCACCTAGCCCTGCTGTGACTGTGGCTCTCGTGCAGGCAGGCTGTGCTCACTGCCTGCCCGCAGCACCAGGAGCTTCGTTGCCCAACCAGCTTGTTTTGCCTCTGCAGGGTGCATACATGCCACCTTGGAATTTGGGAGGGAGGGAGCAAGTGGTGTCATTGGATCCATGAGAGTTGGGACAAGTGAGTAAGTGAAACAGCACAATCATGATTTGTTCCTGCCCTGAGAGGAGAAGATATAGTTTACTTCCATTACCCCTTCTGCTTCACAGCAAGCAATGGTTGAAAGCCCTGCAGAACAGACACTGACCTTAAAGCAAACATTTCCCCCATTGCGCCTTCATCACAGGCTTTAGATGTCATTTCTGGAAAGTGAGCTCCAGCCTTGTTCTCTGCACAGCTGCACAGTGATGCTGCCTCTGTCTCTCCTCCTGGGGATGATGCTGGTGGAGCACTCTGACTGCTTTCCCTAATCTGTGCCACTGCAGAGCCAGGACACGGGAGAAATGAGCAAAGAGCAGTTTTCTGGTGGACTGTTTTCAGACACAGTGTGTTTGCTAAACATGAGAGCTTACCTGTCTCCCAGAAATGGGTCTGATCTATGTGGAACAGCTCAATCAGACCATGGCTACAGTGGGCACAGTCCATGATGACCATTTCCAGCTTGCCTAGAAGAGCCAATTTCATGTTCGTGGTGGAGGAACAAGAAACGTGGTTTGTCTCCTCTGCTGGGGAATGTAGCAAACACACTGTTTTCACATGCCTGAGGCAGCACTAGATACCTGACATGCTTTTTAGGTAGCAGCAGAACTTCTTGACACAGGTTCAGCACAGCAAGGCACAACGGGGTCACGTCAGGGCTGGCTTGCAGCCTCCCTGATGAGGGCCAGCCTCGTGGAGGATGCAGCCTTTTAACTCCTCCCAGGGGCTAGCTGCCCTGAGCACATCCAGGTGGGGCTCCATGTGGCACCTGCATCCCTCTGGTATGAAAGGTGGAGAATCTTGGCTGTGTGACTCTCCCATCTGCAGGAGAGCTTTGCTGCACAAGGTTAGCCAGCTGTAGGACTGAGACAAATGGGGAAAAAAGTACTGGTGGTGAGGTGCCAGAAAGAACATCACCTATTGTGTCTTGTAGTCTGCTCAGAGGGCTGATTACAGGACACAGCTAAGGGTGAGCATACCTCCAGATCAGATGGAAGTGAACTGGAAATGAACATCGCTGGTCTTGGAAGCGGACTCACATTAGGGCCAGAACCGGCTGAGAAAAATTTCCTGGGACTGGTACTGCCTATATAAATCTACCAAGAAATCATGGAACTGGGCCAAATAAAGCAGAATTCATTCGGGAAAGAAAATTTCAGAGTTGGTACTGAACCTGTTTCAGAGTTCTTTCAGAATGAAACCTTTCCATGATAGCTTTTGAAGTGAATGGTTTGAGATCTCAAGGTTTTCCTACTTTATGTGGTAGCAGAAAATCACTTCAAGTTCAGAATAGATATGGAAACATGGAATTGCCTAAAATAATTAATGTGAAATTTTGTTCACATGTCTTTTATCCTAGTTGAGGTCGAGGTCAAATTCTGTCACCTTGAAATCCCTGGTGGAAGGGATCTTTGCACTCTGCGCAGATTCCCTGTGGCCCAGAGAGATGAATGCACATCGCCACTTGACTTGCTCTGACTCTTCTGCTCTTCTTTGCACTATGCTAGGCAGCAGGTTTTGTCCTACCCTCCTGTGCAGCAGCGTGATTGCTTTCCCTGCTCAGTGCATCTGGCTAGGTGGGGAACAGTTTGATTTGATCAAACAGAGCGTGAGGAGAAGGGAGGAGGAGGATGGAGGAAGAGGGGTCAGATGGTGGGAGACGGAGATGGAGGGAGGCAAGTGAGAAGGCAACAGCAGAGAGGAGCAGAAATAGTCTGGGAAAGGCTCCCCATCCCGTCTGAATTGTGGAGGTGGTCCTACAACTTCCCCTCCTCCAGACCTCTGGGTCCAAGGGTGTGCTGAGAACATCTCCCAAGGTGCCAGCTCCAGTGCAGCCCTGGGTGCATGGAGGTTGTTTTTGACTGAATGTAGGTTTTTCCCCGAGTTCGTGCAAGACGCGCTCAGAGAGAGCTATAAATACTGCAGGGTTTCCTGTGTGGCCCTGCAGGGAGGAAGCTGTGTTCCCAGCAGGGGAAGAGGCGGCCGGCATCCTTGGGGTGCAGGCAGCTGAGCCTGGCAGGGGGCAGGGAGAGGGGGGCCGTGTTGGGCAAGAGCCTCCTTCTTCCTGGCATAGGGACTGGCTGCGTTCACCTAGCGCAGGTGGCAGAGCCAAGCCCAGCTGCTCCACATCAGACTGGCCATATTTCAGTGTTCTAGAAAACAGCACATGGGGAAGTCATGGTGGGCTTTATGGGAGCCAAGGCAGGAAGAGGAAGGTGCGTTGCATAGAGACGTGTTAGAAACTGACAGCGAAGTTCTGCTGGGGACAGTCCCAGCCCCTTTCTGACTGAGGTCCAATGGGTGAGCAGATGCTGCTCTGAATAACGAGGGAGGTGGCACTCTTGGAGATGGGCTTTTGGAGTGGTTCCAATGGCTTTGCACCCGCTGAGATCTCTACAGCGGTGAGGAGGAAGTGCCACCTCACTCCACCATCACTGTTCTGGCTCTGCTGCTGTGTCAGGGGTGACTCTACTCGACCCACAAACAGGTGATAAAAAGTACCTGGTGAGACTTCCTCAGGTCACCCTGTGCTCTCCCCACCAAGCTTCAAGGTTGCTGGAGGGAGGGTCTCTGGGGCTATGATAGTGGTGTGAAGGCTCCAGCCAAGCTCTGGACCCTCTCCGAGGTGTGCTTTGGCTGCCTCCTGTGCTGCTATCTCTGTGGCTTCCCACAGCTGCTTGTGCAGTGATGCCTGGGCTGGTAGGGCAGCAGATGTTGGGGCCTCAAGGGAGCTGATGCTGTTACCTTCAGGCTGTGGAGAGGAGCTCTATTGCTGCTGGGCAGACTGGGAAAGGTGGGCATGCTTCAGGGCTGGGTCATGAGTTCTGGGCCCCACTATGGAACCCATGCATGGAGGCATGTCCAGATGGGAGCTCTCCCTTGGGGCCTGGGGTAGGTATAAGGTTGGGAGACTGGTCTGGAGTCCCATCCTCACCGTGGTGCTGCCATGGGGGGATTCAGGCTTCCCTCCCAGTCAACTGCTCTGGTGAGAGGTGTAGGTATATAAATGTCTTTTGGGGAGCCAGGGGAGACTGAACTGTGTCCAGCCAGGTGATGAGCTTCACCTTCCTGGTGATCCAGCTGGGAGAGGGAAGGGGGGTGACTTTTCACTAGGAAATGCACTTGGGTCACAACAAAAAGGTTTGCAGTGTTAGGCTGCTGCTGCCTGGAGTTTCAGTAGAATATGGAGCATGGGGAAACTGGACAGTGTTCATGGGAGCAAGTGAAGAGAGGCATGCTCTGGCCCAGGCCCCTTGTTAAGGACCTTTCTGGGGAGTGAGTCCTCATCTTCATGGCTTGAGCAGCAGAAAGGACATGGGAAGGCTCAGCTCTCAAGTCCTGCTGATGATCTTATTTCACCTTGTGTAATATGCATAATATTCAGTGGAGGGGAGATGGAAAGACTGTCTCTGGTGTCTAGAGGGGTGGGGAGTGTATGCTGCAGTGGTCCTTAGGAGAAAAACAAGACAGGGGCGCAGAGAGGGGATTTGCATCTTTTAGTCCACTTCTGTTTTGTGTCCACCTTTCCAAGGGATTTGGCTGCCCTTGCCATGGAGACAAACCATCAGTCATAGCTGTTGGCAGGAGTGGAAACCATTCCTTGAGCCTCCTCAGATTTTGCAAGCAGACCTGTCAGGTGCTGCTGCACACACACGTCTGTGGCTCTTCCCCTTCTCCTTCCCTCATCTTTCTGGCTGCTCTTCCCCTCTCCTTCATCTCCCACAACCTTTGATCTGTCTGGTCCATTTGTGGTCATCATAAGAAAAAGGTTTTTGCACTCTTCATGCCTCTCCAATACTTCTCCACAATATTTTGCTCCTGTTGGGCAGTGTGGCATACTGGGAGACTGATAAAAACCTCGCCCTGATCACACCTATGAGAGACATGGCGATTTGGGTTCCTCTCTCACATTTTTGACAGCTCTGAAAGCTTTGGGTGGCACTGAGCAATGGGTGATTTGAAGCTGGAGCAAGTAGGCTTGCAGAATCACCAGAGTGCTGGTGAACAGACATCTGGAGGTCTCCAGTCCAGCCTCACGCTTGGAGCAAGACTATCCCCAGCACTCAATCAGGCTGGCTGTGTCTTTGTCTAGCTTAGTCTTGAAAAATTTCAAGACGAAGATGAGATGAAGATCCCCATTTCCATGTGGGCTGCTGTTAGGTTGCCCTTAGCCTCCTCTTTGCCATGCTAGCTCAGCCCCGCTCACTCAACCTCTCCCTCTAGTCCTGTGCTCTAGGTCCTTGTACTGGGGGTCCAACACGGGTCCCTGTAATCCAGGTGCAGTGTCAAGTAAGGCAGATAACAACTTCCCTCAGCCTGCCAGGCATTGTTCCTCTACTGCACTCCAGCTTATGGTTTGCCATATTTGCACGAGTGCGCTGCTTGTTTCTGCTGTATCAGTCAGAGCTTGAGTCAGAAGGAAGTACCAAGCTGACACTGCATGCCATTTCGTGAGGAACCTGCCTGAGGTTTTGCATTTGGGAAGCCTCAGGGCTCAAACTGAAAACAGAATTGGTACTCATGTAAGTTCTGGTCCCCAAGGAAGCTCCATCCACAGCAGATGCCCAGCTGAATCTTAGCTGTCACTTAGAAGAAAGGTTCTTGGGGGGAGACAAATGGACAGAAACGTGACCTTTTTGGACTCAAGCATAGATGGCAAAGCACAACCACCTAGTTTTCCCATGATTTTCAATAAAATCATAGAATCATAGAATAGAATCATAGAATGGTTTGGGCTGGAAGGGACCTTAAAGATCATCCAAGAACATCTTCTTGATATCTAATCTAAACCTCCCCACTTTCAATTTAAACCCATTACCCCTTGTCCTGTCACTACAGGCCCTTGTGAAAAGTCCCCCCCAGCTTTCTTTTAGGTCCCTGTGCTGGGGCTTCGGGCATGACTATGCTTCGACCTGATCGCATTTCCCCATGAAGCATCCACCTGGCACCAATGTGTAGCATGGGGACAGGACCTGGGGAGGTATAAGGAAACCTTCTAGAAATCTTCCACTGACCAGGTTCAAGGACATTGATGACACTGAAGGGCAATTTGAGTTTCTGCTTGTTTTTTGTCAATATTTGAAGATGGAAGGTTTTCTGAGCCCATCACTGAGAGAAGTCACTTTGCAATGATAAGCTTTCTCGCCAGCTTAACACATGTGCTAAGTAAAACAAGGGAAAAGCAAAGAACTACCTCAACTAGACTTCCCTCCTGGGATGTAGCAGCAGTGCTTGCTCTGCTCTGCACATCGCTGTGCAGCCAAGTTTCTCTGTCAAACATAGTCTCTTCTTTGCAGAGCAGCTAATAGAAAAACAGGGCATGGGAGATCACTCCTGCATTCCCATTCATTTTGCAAGAAATGGGATGAGCTGAGAGATAGCTTCATTGTTCATCCTTGAAGTTTTCTTGGGGAGAATGTCCCCAGCACTAAGTGGTTCTTCAGTTTTGCAGAAGAGGCAGGACATGGTCCAACAGTTTGCAGCTGAAACATTCACATAGGAAAGCAGGTTCTGATTTTAAGCAGTCTGTCACCAAACCCTGAAAGCCACTGCTGGGGCCTGCCAAGAGAGGTGGCTTTTCCACATCTGTGCATGCTGATACCTCCACGGATCAATGCTTTGGCCAGACCCACGTCCCTGGGCTCATCATGTCCTACAGGAGAAGGTCAGACTGGCTAAGCTCAGCTGCAGGTCTGGTCTGATGAGAAGGGCTTTCCCAGTGCAAGACAAATCCAAGGAAGGAATGAGGATGCATGCCATGTGGGGAATGCTAAAGTGACAAGGTATTTGCAGAAGCTGTAGTTTCTGGCTTGTGCTGCTTGGAAAAACAACATGATTCTCCCAGTAGTTAAGAAATAACAAAAAACATTAATCACATGAGAATCCTGCTAATGAGCCCAGGAAAATGAAGCAGCCTGGGGCTGCCTGGGGGAGACCCCATGTGAGCTGCCTGGGGACAGTGAAAGGGCTGTGTGATCCTGGGTGAGCAGGCACCTTCCTGTGTGTGGGGGCAAGGAGGCAGGGCTTTGGCAGGGACTGGATGGACTGGTGTTGGTTGGGAGCACAGGCCTGGCTGAGCTGCTCTGGTGGAGACCAGGGCATGCTGGAGGGGAAGGAGGAAAAATGGGCCATGGACAAGGACTTGGAGATGGAGACTATTTGTTCCCCACTCATCTCCTCCATGTTGCAGCTCTATTAGCACCTTTGTGTATGGTTGCTGAGAAAAGTGTTATTGAACAAGAGCCACAGTCTGACCCAAGGGCTGACCTGCTCATACAGGTGTTTAGTTGCTGTTTCCCTGAACTCCTGATGGTTTGGACGCAGAGAGCCTCCACTGCGTTCTACGAGGTGCCAGCAAAGGGTGTGCATTCAGAGAGCCAGCCAACTGCAGTGGCTCTTGCAGGAAAGCTCAGTGCCTATGTTGAGGCTGTTTCACACCCTGATGGAGCTCACTGAGTGGAATCGGCCAGGGCATGTGGCTGGCTCATACTCATGGGTGTGAATGACCACCGGGAGACAGAGTGTTCATTCTGCTCCATGGACGAATGCCAATATTTTCACATCATTGGAAAGCAAAATGAGAACCCGCGTACTTCCAGTGCTCCTTCCAGTATTCCACTTCCACCTACTCCAGAAGTGATGAGCTGATGGGAGTTCTCACAAGCCTAGGACCCATGATAGGCACAGGATCCATTTAAAAGCATTGGCCATGGTTGCTCAGGGTATCCCAGCTCTCCAGTTGTAGCTGCAAGCTCTTGTTCAGCTGCTGTTTCATGTCACATTATTGCCCACCTCTGTTGAACACTTTCCACAGCCACTAAATCAGCTTAGTGGTCCCCATGGGCAGGGGACTGGTACCCTCTGTCTTGGCACCAGTGGACTAAGGGCTCTTTCCCCTGCTTTTGCTGGCTGCTTCTTTTACTCCTCTAAGGCAGATGGAAGCAGGGTCTTTATATCCCTGCTGCAGAAAGGGGAGCTACAAGAGAGGAGGAAATGAAGATAGAAATGAGGCAAGAAGGCTCAGAAAAAAACGAGGTCCAGATTTAGGTGAAATTTGGGAGCGCAGGTTTTACATTTTCAACACCTTGGGTGAGACCGTGGAGGAAGGGTATCTTGGAGAGTTTTTAAAGTATGGAGATGGAGGTGATGGAGCAACACATCTCAGTTTCTTGCTGGAAACACAGCCCCTCTTTGTCCTGCAAATGGTGTGGAGTGGAAAGAGCAGGCTTAGCACCAGCCCTGTTCTGACAAGAATTTGGAGGTCTCTACCTTTCGTATCCATGCTTGAAAATGTCATGTTCTCCCTCTGCTGAGATGTGCACTTGCCCAGGAAAGGCGTTCCTGCACCTCAGTCCTGCCAGCCCTCTGGACTCAATGCTTGCCCCTTGTACACTGCTTGTTCTCCCATCCCATGGCTCCTAGAGTGGGAACAGCATGGACATCTAGATTACTCTTGCAGGATGTCAATACCCAGACTTTGCTATATCCAGTCTCAGCTTTTCACCTCGTGGGCTTTGCTTCAGGTTTCAGAACCGCACAGCACAGAAACCTCCATTACTGGGGGCCTGCACCAGGCCGGGTGTGAAGGACTTGCTGTGACAGCCCAGCACTCAAGCAGGAGGGCTGCCCTTTAGGTCCCTCCTGCCACGCTCCTGCCCAGGTGGTCTGGGAAGCCCTTGCATGGGCAGGTACGTGCTTATCCACTCAGGCACTGCGTGGATGCATGCCATCCTTGTGATTTGGGAATGGTTCCGGAAGCTCTTTCTTCATCCTCCGAGTCTGATGCGCAAAGGACACACACTGTGGATTGTACTGATGTGCAGGATGTCTGCTGCTCTGTCTCCTGGGGAGGGACTCTATGGGAGGTAAGGGCTCTGCTACAGATCCTACCTCCTGTCTAGTGTCACAGGGCTGCCTGGCACTTTGCAAGAGGAAAAAATGGTATGTTCTGCCACAGAAAGGTACAGCTTGTGTTAGGCCAAGGACGCAGTGAAGAGAAGGAACAGAGTGCAGGCAGAGAGGGGGTGAACTGTCCCTTACAGACATCTCCTTCGTGCATCCATTTCACATGTCAGGAACCGATCTAAGTGGGGCTTCTGTGACCCTGCCAGGGCTCCTGCCCTTGGTGGCATGTCCGTGCTTGCCTCTGTGCCAGTGTTGGCTGAGCTTATTTGAGGAGCTGATCAGTCTGAAAAGTAACCCTGCAAAAACTGGTTTGTATTTGGACAATGGCCGGTTGCACAGTCAGAGTCAGTGCCCTGATGCAAGGGAAGGGGATGTGTCGCAGGGGCTGGGCAAGGGTGGGTCATGCCTTGTCAAAATTAGACAAGTTTAAATTGCCAGAGGATTGCATACAGAGGGTTGAGGGGAAAGAGGAAGCAATTAGTCCACAAATCCCCATGGATCTGTTAGCAACCATTGACATGGTTCTTGACCCAAGCCCAGCCTCCGCTGCCTGTAAGCTGACATGGCTTCATCTGCCAAGTGACATGCACCTGGCTTGAAGGTAAATCTTTTTGCTATCATCTCTTGCTTGGGTTACTGGTAAAGGTCAGGGTCCCTAGGAAGCTCAGTGCTGGTGTGTGCCCAGGTAGGCTGCACCAGGTCTGGAGGCACAGTTTGACAGGGATGCATCAGGAACTGTTTGTTCTGAAAATGCAATTGGGCAGATCTGAGATCAGGACCTGCGGATTCTGCTCCAAGGAACAGGAGGGAAGGAAGCAATTTCTGTAAATTTAGTAAGAAAATCCTTAAATCTAATTGCTGGAAGTGGTTAGGGAAGCTGACAGACTATAATCAGCATTGTGACTTTTTTCTGACTTACTGACAATGCCAGAGCTCTGCAGCTGTGCTCAGTGCAGCTCTGGTGCAGCCTGGTGAAAAATGACAGAAAACCTCTTCTGCTCGCAGATTGATCCACCTGCAAGGAGCAGCACATTGCACACAATTGCAGACATGGGGTGTGTGAAGACCTCTGGCCGGATAGCGGCCAGAAATGTCTGTTTAGATGGGGTATCCAGATCAGAAAATCGATCATAAAACATCTTCAGTGGACAATTATGCACAAACAGCCATAGCAAATGGGAAAGTTGGGGCTAAAATTAGGTTTAAATTGCAGTGCCCCGTCCAAGAGATGAGCTTCCTAACGGCAGTGCTGTAGCTACGTGTTGAATGGGAATAAAAATGTGTGACAGAGCTCTCAATGACAGGAGAAGTGACAGCTGTTGCAGAAAGAAGTTTCTCAGAGACAGCAATAGGCAGCAAGGTCTGTTATTCCTAAGAAAATATTCTTAAAATGTAGTGTCTCCATGAGATTTCAGAGAATTTCATCTGTATCAGAGGCTGGGAGTGTGTGCTGTTTTGCTGACATGATCAGCAGAGCGTAAGGCTACCTGGACAGCCACTTTCATGATGGGTCTTCTTTGTACTGATGTTTACTCATGTACGAATAAACAATTTTCTTGTAAATTCTCAGAAATTTCATTTTTGCACCTAGGAAATAGTTACTCAGAGAATTACAGAACATTCTGTGTACTTCATGTCTCACTCAGACCTGAATGCCTTGGGAGGGGGACACTATACTTCAGCCTCAGTGGCTGCATCACCAGGACACAGCTGCTTTGTGATCTGACACAATGTAGGGTGACATCCCATTACTGTATGTGACATGATGCAGCATAGCATGACATCTAAACTTTTTATCATGTGGGGTTTTAATGCACTTAGCAGAAGTCCAGGCACACGCTGAACCTCATTTGCACAGCCAGGGTGCAAATGAGTCAGTGGGTCTGATCACCATTTGGAAAGCAAAGAGCTTGTTCACATCTCTAGGGAGCAAATTCATAAACTGCACTGGTACTGCTGAAAGGATTTTTCTTCCAGAAGGCAACAGGTTTGAATTTCAGTGGATTGTGGACTGCTAATTCCCTCTAGATCACTTAAAAATCCTGGCCTTAGTTCCTTCATTACAAATCATCTCCTGCTGAGACGCAGATCAGAAAGGGGCAACTGTTCATCAGGTTAAGTCAAACAAAGGCAGGAGAATTTTGGGCAAGCTGAGACACCAGTGGGGTGCAGGGAAACAGGGTTTTTTCCACAGTCCAGCCAATGACCCCTTGAATTTTCAAAAATGCACAGCATCGATCAGGGCAGGGATGGGCCCCTCCTTGACTAGACATAATTTTGAATCGCTCTTCCATGAGCTGTCTGATCTGTCCTGGATGGGGAGTGTCTGGCACCCTCCAACCCTCTGCCACTGCTCTTTGGGAAATATCATCCTGGTTTCCAGAGGAAACCCTGAACAGGTAGGAGTCCCTGAACTGCTGTGAGAGCTTCTCTCAAATTGTGGGAGGGCATTTTTGGCCATTGCTGCACGTGAAGCAGAGGTCTGCACCATTCCAGCCACATGATGCTCTGGGCCCAAGCCTCAGTGATCCTCTAAGTTCAGTCGACAGTTATGCTGTCCTGTGGCTGTCAGTGATGAAATTCATGTGCTAATTTATTTCCTGACATTTAGATCAACTGGGATTATATGAAGGCCCATAGTTTTTCCTCTTACTGCCCTGGAAAGTCACTTGCAGTAGTTTGAATCATGTAACGCAATGTTCAAGCCAAAAAAAATGCATAGGGCCAAAGGTCCAACCCTTTTTCTTCTCTGCAGGGACTGGCTGATATCTTGTCTGCCCAGTGGGGAGCAGGACACTGGGCAAAGGTCTTATCTCCTCCCTGTGCTGCAGTCTGGGCAGGTTGGGTGGGTGTAGGGGCATGTGAGGGGCACAGCCCACCCAGAGGGGATCAGCTTCCACCGTCTGCTCTGCTCTGATGAAATCTCTAGTAAGGGCTTTAACTTAGTGAAGTTCAACTGTATGGCAGCTCCAGGTAAACACTGGGAAGAACTCCAGGTGCTCATATATGGCTCAGAGAGAGACTGCTGTGAAGAAAAGTTTTAGTCCTGTAGGCACAGGAACCTATTAAGATGGAATTTGAGTATTTTCATTCTGATGCTTGTAACACACACAGGCAAATGTAGTAATTCCCCTAAGTGGAAATGAAAACCCTCGGGACTGGCTGAGCTAAAGAATGAGATTATATATATACAGCGAGCCAAGTGGGGACTCATGCAGGTCCTCCAAGGCCAGAGGGGTCCTTGCTTGGCTCTAGTAAGAGCCAGACAGCAACTTGCTTCGCAAGCATCCTGCACTTTTGAATGAAAAGCAACAGTGCATCTGGTGCTAGTTAACAACCTGCACGAAATCTGTGTCCATGGTGAATGTGAATAGGCTGAGCCACAGGGGCGTAGTTTAAAGCATTTGCATGAGGGAGCATGACTTGGAGAAGGTGCTGTGATGGAGGGAGCCTTCACTGTTCCCAGCAACACCCATCTGCAGGGCACAACATGGGGTTACTCCTGGGAGCACGGCAGGGCAAAAGAACGAGGAAGCCCTTGGGAGCTGGATGGGAGTCTGGGCAGGTGTGGTGTAAAACTCCGTCCCATGGATGGACATACTGCAAAGTGGTCCCTGGCTGACATCCTGCAGTGGCCCAAGATGGGTTCCATGTCTAAGATGGGACAGCCAGGCAGGATCTGGCATGGCACAACCTGTGTGGTTCCTCCCCAGTCCTGCAACTGCATCATAGTTGCTGTCTAGTGAGGTGTGTTTTGCTGGAACTTGGAGCATGTGGAGCTTCCCTGGAGTAGTTGTTTACGGAGGGAGGCATGTGTGCCTGTGTGCTTTGTTATCATCTCCGGTGAGAAATTTTCAGGCTGGCCTTTCTGGAGTGATGCCCCTGCAGCCTGATCCCTGGTGCAAGTCTCCTGTGAGGTAGGAAGCTCTACTGTACCCAGCAGAGTCACTGCTCAGGTCCTACAAAGTGTGGGGCTGCCATCTGTGCTGCTGACCCTTTGCAGCCATGGAGCCTGCCCCAGGAATGCAGCTCTGCCAGGCATCTCTGGGCTGTATCCCATGTAGCAGGCATTTGGCTGGTGGGTCAGTGGAGAGGGTACTCAAAACAGCGCTGGGGCACTAGAAACCTGTGCCCTTATCAGGGCACATCTAGAGAGAGGAGGCTGGGAGGGTTTCCAGTGGAAGGCAGATCCTGGGCTCCCTCTTCGTGTTCTTGCACATGCAGGGCTTTCTCCCCAAGGCAGTGACAACAAAGCCTCATATAACCGAAACAGAGTAATAGCAGGGAGTATGCATGGAGGTCAAGCAGGAGAGAAGAACCCTGCAGGGCTGTCTCCCCAAGGCAGTGACAACGAAGCCTCATATAACCCATATAACCGAAACAGAGTAATAGCAGGGAGTATGCATGGAGGTCAAGCAGGAGAGAAGAACCCGGATTGCAGAATGGAACGGGTATTTTCTTCCTTATTTCTTCTTCACCCAGCTATCAGGGCTGAGATGCCTTTTCACAGTCACAGTCATACAGGGGATTTCTCTCCAAGTTGCAGAGGAAGCAATGGACACTGCCTGCTAAAGGGCAGATTCATCCGTTCCTGGGCCAAATGGGTGTTTGATGTTTACAGACAGTCTTTGTGCACTTCCTGTCTTGCAGTGCACGGTCCTAGGGACTAGACACCAGCTGTGTGCTTGGCCAGATGTGGCCCAAGGCTGAGTGACTCCCTGGATGACTCTGTTGTGACATTAAGCCAAAATGCAAAGGATCTGTCCTCAGGGGACAGCAGACACGTTAGGAAATGGCCTGTTGTGACCATCTGACTTGGGGCCTTCCATGGACTGACTTGGGCAAGAAATTCCAGAAGAGAGGTTCATGGTGTGGTTGTGCATCCACTTGTTTGTTCACTGAGACTGTGAGGATGCTACTTTTGAAGAGCTCATAAAAGCCCACTCAGTGGGTCACCAGGTGACCAACACAGACAAGAAAGGCCAGGGTTTCTACGTAAGCTCTCCTAGGTCAGTGTGCCATACCCAGATGGCAGCCACCCTTCAAGTGTCTTAGGAGACATTTCTCAGGAGATCTTTCAAGAAAACCCACAAAATTCATGCACAAAACCTCACACCCAGGTTAGCATTTCCCCAAGATAGTGAATTACCATTGTTCCAATTTTTAAAAGACAGAGAAACTGAGGCATGCAGAGGGCCTGGGGTTTGTCCTGTTACATGGTCCCAGTGTCACTGAGCCCAGTGCCAAGCCTGGACCATGCTGCTTTGCAGAGCTTCTGGGCCCACATCCACCACCTTTGCTACACAGCGTGAGGGGACAGAGGCTGTTGCATTCCCACCTACCCACACTACTGCTAAACCCAGCCGTGGGGATTCATCCCCTTGCCACCTCAGGGGCTGAATGCCTTGTGTGGAACGTAATTTTAGATAAAAGACCCCTGGATGCAGAGGGATCTCTTAGCTCTTCTGGGGCCAGCCCTATGCAACTGATGCTGAGGAGGTGATGCAGATGCCTCTGCATGTTGGTATTGGTGTGCTAGCCTGATCAAAAGCATAGCAGGAAGAGAATGAGCCAGGAGTTAGTAGTATTTATCTTGTCTGTCTTCAAGCAGGGCAGAGTGCAGTAGGGAGTGGTCACATTTCTACTGTGCTGAGTGTATTCTCCGTCTTCCATTACAGAAATGAAGACATACTTGTCACTGCAGCCCTGGTACTGGCATGTGTGAGGTTCAGAGGTACTGCAGAGCTTGGAACCACAGACAACTAAGCTCTGTGAGATGAACACCGCTAGTCCTTTCTCTCTTTCAATGCTGCAGCTCTGGTGCTGTCTGCAGAATGAGGATTTGCAGGACTGCTGCAGTGTCCTCGTGGGGCAGCCTGTGGAGGGGCTGCTGACATGGTCTTGCTGATGGGGGCGTATTGCTAAGCTGTAACATGTATGCTCCAAGTAGCATGGGTCGTCTCAGGTGCATTGTTTTGCATTTGCAAGTTAAGTTATTTTAGTGCTGTTCCCCTCGAGCCAGTTGCTGCTGGTGCATTAGTTGTGACAGAAGGAGATTTTCAAGCCCTCTATGCTCAGAGCTGGCTTAATCCATGGGAAAAGACTGCAGGAAGCCTCTCCAGGTGATTTTAGTGATGCCCAGGGTAGAAATGGCATACAGAGGGCTGAGCCTCGCAAGGCTGTACTGGAAAGCCAGGGTAAGGCAGCTGCTGCTCCCTACCCTCAAGGCTGGGTTCATTCCTCCTCACCAGTGTGGAGTGGAGCTCCTGCACACTCACCCCATGGGCATGTCTCTGCTGTGGCACCTTGGCTTCCAGGGAAGGCAGGGAGTGGCTCCATGTAAGGCAGTTTTCCCATCTGTGTCTGAGAAAAGCAGGACAGGGTGGATTTGCACAGATCACGCCTGGTTCTGGGAATGACCAGGTCCCCCCATCCAGTTGAACCTGTCCCTTTAGCAAGCACCGGGGGAGGATTTTCAAGGGAAAATAGACAATCTTACAAAACGTGCTGTGGGTTCTTGTTCCTGGGTCACATAACCTCTAATTTGGCTGGAGTAAGCAGCTGCCTCCTGCACAGCCGCCATGATTAGACATTGAGTGCTCAGAGGGGTGTTTGGAGTCCTAATTCAGGCTCAGTTCTGCAGGTCCGGCTTCCTGGAAGGGTGCTGGGATTAGTGCAGAAACGAGGCTGCTCCCTTATCGCTGTGCCCTGCCATCACTTCCCTCCAGGCGTGGAGGCACACTGCCCCAAGGGGAGCACAAAACCATCCTAGCCCCCAAGCATGGGCAGCATCATGCTCCAGAGAATGGGAAGGGAGCAGGGAACTGCAGCAAAGGGATGTGGATGGGACATTTCACAATAGGGCTCAGTTTTAGAGTGTGAAGTCCCCACGCTGTCCCTGCTGCACTGCGCCTGCTTGAATCCCTGTACAGCTGTGGACATTCAGTGAAGCACACAGGGTGTGACACAGGGGAATCAGCTCCCATCTGCATATTTGTGCATAAGATCAGATCTTTTCTTGTGGTCAGTTTAGGAGCTCCACTGAAGAAGCCTTGCGTCGCTGAGGGTACCAGCTTCCCTGTGGATTACTGCCCCCAAAGGCTCAACTCTGCAAATCTGTTCCTCTGCTGATTTTAAGGAGATTCTCCTTCTCCTAAACTGCTTAAGGACATTTTTGGGACACTCTTGTAAGCAGGGGATGCGGTCTGAGGGGAACACTTGGCTCCTCCTCTCTCTCTAGGTGCCCATTAATGGGTGGTAAATTGTTAATGTCAGGAGCTGGTCTGGAACATGCAGGGTGGTTCACCTGACACTAGAGTGTGAGTTCACATCTGAGTTATGGAAACAGAGGCAATTAGCAAGGTTTTTCAGCTGTAAATATACAGTGGAAACCAAGGGAACCTATAATTAAATGTTAAGAGTTGTAATTAATGCTGCCTATATGAGTATCTTAGCTTCCTATGGAATTCAGACATTGCCTGCCGCTCCCTGTTTTGTGGGGCGGGCAGAGGGCAGACGGCTGCGGGCAGGCAGTGAACGGACAGAACCTGTACTCACACCTGCCAGGGTCTGAGAACTACTCAGACACGTGCAGCAAAGATGTAAACAATAAACAAGCTCTTTGTATATTTGTTCTCATGACATTTCCGGATTTCATCTGCTCCTACTAAGCCATGGGTAGGTAGGGAATGGGTGTGCGTGTGCTGGGCTGTGCCTGGATGCAGGTGTCAAGAGCAGGTCAGCCAGCTATCTCTGAGGACCACATCTGGAATATGCTCCAGGAGGTACAGCTGTGATGGGTAACAGACATCTAGAGAAGTCAGGTGATCTCCTCCTGTTGGGTGCAGTGCAAGGCGTCTGTCCCAGAGGAGCATACTCTGAAGAGCAGCTGCAGGAAGGAGCCATGCTTTGAAACCACCTGTACCAACTTCCTGATGCATCTGTGTTGCTTTGCAATTGGCCTGTGAAGTGCTGGGAAAGAGGGAAGCTCTGAGCAGGTGCTAAGGGCTGGATGAGACTTTAGCGCAGTTGCTTGGAAATCAGCATTAACCCAGGCAGTAGAACTGTATTTATGAATGTGGGTAAATAGAACCATCTCCATCTAACAGCTGGGAAAATGAGGTCAGCAGAAGGAAGGTGACTGGCTCATTCTCATAGAACAAGTCGAGGACCACACTTCCCATACTCCACAGGATCCAGGCATCCTGCTTACCAGTTCTGCATGACAATCATGGGATACACTGTCATAAAGTGCCTGGGTCTCTAGCAGAGGAACAGACAGACTGAAGACACAGAAACTGAGACAGAAGCCTGAGCCTGAAGAGGAAAAATGCTCTAAGTTTTTCTAGGATGTACCTGAAGTTACACTGAGCCCAGCAGAGGTACCTCCTGTAATTTATGCAGGGTTGATTTTTGGAGGCATGTTAACCTCTGCATGAAAGTCCATGATCCTTGTCCTCATTGTAGTGCCCACCAGCAGTGTGCAGCTCGGTATGAACCCAGCATACTTGTACCTTTTTTCTCTCCTGGTAAGTTGGGAAGGGGCCATAGAGTGCAGATTGCAATCTCAAGGTAGTGAATGGGACTTTTTTGGCATGGAGGCTCTTTGCACACACTCAAGGTATGATCTATGTCAAGGGATACATGGATTGCACTAAGTGACTCATCCTGTCGGACTTCGGTCCCTACCTGAGCACCCTCCCAAATAAAGCCATGCGGATGCCTTTCAGATGGTTTTCACTTGATCTCACAGATCTCCTTCTGCCCATTTCCAAAGCAAGAGCACAAATGGCTTCTTCAACAGTAACCAAAACCTCCTTGCCACACTGCCAAGAACTTCTTCAGCATCCAGGCTTGAAACAGTCTCTAAACTATGTTTCCCAGAAGCTGCTGTTTCAGATCTGCTGTCCGTACAAAATGAGCTCCTGCGAACATGTGTTCAGAGGCACTTTAAGCAGATCTTCTGGTGTCAGTACAGCTGCTCCTGGGTTATAAAGTTATGTCTATGTGCAAGCCTGCTACAGCACGATTTTGGTTAATATGTCCCTTGGTGTACAACTGGGATTTTTGTCAAGTTTCTGCAGTTCTGATTAAATAAAGTTTCTCCTGGGATTGTTCATCTGTTTGATCAGAGCAAGGATGTTAGTCAGTCTATCTTAAGAAGGTTTTCTCTCACTTAGGCAACTGAATGTTTCCAAAGATTCACAGGACCCTGCTTTACAAACAACCAGTTCAGCTGCTTCAACTCCTTGGTTATGAGGAGCATCTTACCAGTGTTATCCTACCCTCTCCTCCTAGCGTGTTTCCTTTTCTGCTTTCCATTTTTCCTACCCTTCCTGCAGCATTCACCAAGACCCCCCACCTTACTGTCCAGTCTGTGGGCAGGGAAGCAACACTCAGTTCTTCAGCAAAGCCCAGCTGGTGGAGAACCTGCAGAGCTCAGCCACATGGGGAGGAGCAGCAGAGGTTGTGATCACAGAGGTGTCACAAACTGGGAGGAGAAGCAGTGGCTTTTAGGTGCCCAGTGACGTGTGTCATTGAGAAGACATCCAGAACAGTCCGAAAGTACCTGCCATTTCCTTGGTACCTTGGTCTCTGGAGGTCACCCCAAGTGTGATTACCTTCTCCAAGTGCTATGATGTGAGGAGCTCTGGCAGAGCCACGAGTGACTCACAGTAGTGCATTATAACTGGTGTCGACCTGCCAGCTCTGAGGTGACCTTGCTGTGACACAATGTGCTGGCACCTCCACAGTGCTAGCAAGGAGCAGGTCCATCCCCTCATTCAAGGATGGCTCAGCACACCACTGCCTTGAGCTAAATGTGTAGGATGGGGGTAGTCAACAGGCACCCCACATCCCAGTGGGATGTGCAAAGCCTATCTTCCCATCCCAGTTCCTTCTACCCTACCTGTGGCTGTCACCACCAGGTCCTTCTTGAGCAAGTCCTGGCTGAAAACTCCAGACCATCGCAGGATGGGTAGGGCCTGGGATTTGGATCAAGTCCTCAGACTGCTCTATGTGGTTGTTTTGCTGAGTGACACCCTGAGAAGATATAGCCAAGCAGATGAATAGATAGAGAGCCAGCTAGCTGGTGATGCAGACAGACAGGGAAAGGAAGAAAGGGAGATCTTGTCTCAGAACTCTGCTGTATTATGAAAAACCTTTACAGATTCATGTTTCTCATGTGGCTATTGGGGTTTTTTATCATGAAAGAGTAAGAAGACAAATTAAAATACAGCAGTGTGGTCCCTAGCTAAGCAAGCACACACAAAAAAGCGTGGCCAGTTCTCAAGGGCCAAATAAAACCAACCATCTGATGTCTGTCCAGGGCAAAAACCCACATGGCACGTGGGGCAGATAAGCCAAGGCTTTGTCAGCAGAGGCTCAGAGAGGGACCTGGCTATGGAGGTGCAGTTGTACCCCGTGCAGGGCATTTCTGACCAAGGCCACACATGCTGAACCCAGAGGCTGACAGGGACATGGCCCAGAAATGGCCCTGCCGGAACTGCTCTTCTTGAATGGCAGCCCTGCCAATGCCCTTGGGCTTGGTGTGATGCTACCCTGCTTTTGGTCACAGTGTTGGAGTAGATGATCTCCATGCTGGCAGTGAACCCAGGGTCCCTATGAATAATGCTACAGCCATTAGGGCATGAGCAGGGAGCTTGTAGACACTCTCTTTGCAGATGTGAACACTGTCCTGATCTTGAGGTGTCCCCAACAGATCAGAGCTCTTGAGGGACGTGCAGCTCAAAGATTCTCTGCAAAGACTCACACACCTGCAGCTCTTGCCAACTGAAGGAGCATTGCTAATACCCAGCAAGCACAAGCAGTGTGCCTGCCCTGGGATCCTACCTGTCATTTATGGACCTGCCTCTGGGCTGGAGGCCCATAGCATACTTCAGGAAGGAGCTGTCTGTGCTGGGGTTCATACCAAGGACTCCAACTGGGGAGCATGGAGACACTCCATCTCCCCTTCAGACCTCCAACCACCAGCAGCTATGATTTGCCAGGGTTTGAGGACCTGGAGGTACTTACAAGAAGATGCACAGGTGTTTCTGAATCCTTCTTTGTTTACAATGATTTGAAGGTCACTGCTCCATGGCTCCATTTCTAACATTCACTGTAGCCCCTTTTCATGGGATGGTGTTGTCAAAGACTCCTCCAGAAATGCCCTTTTTGAGAATGAGGAAATGTTTGTAGAAGCTTTTGTGATGCTGTGGCTGTCATCAAGGCCACTGCTCCCCCAGATCTCAGAGCCTGAGATTTAGGCAGGTCTCAAAGGCTGGAGAGCAATGATAATCAGGAGTGCTTGAGGAGGAGGGATTTTGTCAGGAAGAGAGACCCAGGATCTTCACAGTGGCACATGACAGGAGAAAAGGAGACAATGGACATGAAAAAATAGTTTCATATAAGGAAAAACTTCTTCACCATGAAGACAGTCAAATGGTAGAATAGGTTGCTCAGAGGTTTTGTAGCCTTTGCCCTTGGAAATTTTCAAGACAAGACTGGATAAAACTTTGAGCAACCTGGTCTGATGTCATAGCTGACCCTGCTTTGAGCAGGAGATTGGACTAGAAACAACCAAAGGTCCTTTCTGACCTGAATTACTCTGTAATTCTGTGAACTTAAGAGCAGAATGGGACCAGCTCCTCAGGGATCTACGCCAGAAGGGTCTGGGGATGGCTCTCTAAACATAGCTTTGCAGAAGAGCTTCAGAATGAGATAGGATGCAACAAGCCATTGTAGGAAAGAAGGGGTGTGCATGTGTGGAGGCATGTTTTGGGGTGCTGAATGCCCTGCTTCCCTTAGTGGTGGTGGCTGAGCAGGCCTGAAGGCTGAGCATGACAGCATTAGTTGGTGCATGTTCCCTCTCGAACCTGTACATGGTTTTGTTTTTAGTGCTTGCTTTGTGGGATAAACCCAGATTAGATCCCGTGATACTGGTGGCTTTGCATGCCTTCCTAAAATGTCCCTTCCTTGCCCAGGGTTCTCCTCTGTGCTGTTCTCCCGGGCTGTGAAAAATGTGCCCTTTTAAGAATCAATAAATTTGTATGCAGATTCCCAGCACATGAATAATTCATGGCTATGAAACACTATAGTAGTTTGATTATGCAGTTGTTTTAAATAAGCAAAATTAGTTGTTAATGAGACCCCTATGCATATTTAGAAAGCTGAATAATTTATTAAGAACCAAGAAGTGACTGGCTGGAGAAGGGAGGAGAAAGCCAAACAGCTCTTTTGAGATGGATGGTGTTACTGTGCTTGGGGCACAAATTAACCCCTTTTTGAATAAAACACAACTAATGCACATGCTTTCATGAAACAGCTCTGCAGAGAGACCAGGTGATGTCCTTGCGCTGAGTGCAGAGGCAGACATTTTTACAGTGGGGCTATGAATTAAGGATAATCATTAGGTAGCATCTCAAATGCTAAGCAGTTCAGGACCCTGCAGCCCAGGAACATCCAATTCTTTTCACTCTGTAATGAATCACCAAGTCTGACAAAGAAAAATACACTTTCCAAGACCCAAATCATAAATGCTGGACAGAAGGGGAGATTTTCCTGACAGGAAGAACAAAATACTGAAAAATATTCTACCCACCTTTTCGTCAAAAATTTCCCTAGGATTTTCTCCATAGAAAGGGTAATTACTTCCAGAGAAGCTCTTCTGTGTTAGTAGCATCTGTGCATATCCTGATCCTTCTGTCCCCCAAGCATGCTGGGGGAGACATGCCCCTACGGTGGGAGCTGCAGGCAAACTGCATCATGCTGCTCTTTGGTGCACAGGCAGAGCATGACTATTTCTGCAGCCACCTGGGGCAGGTCTAGCACCTCTGGTTAGCTCCACTGTTCCTTTCTTCTTTCCCCATTGAAGCTGCCTGTGCCTTGGAAACCTGAACAAGGACAACATCTACCCCAGAGACAAGAGGCTCATTTGGGATCGTCATGTGAGGTAAAGGTTTTATAGATGAAAACCCTTGCAAGCATCCCCACTGTGTCCTTTCACATGCATGAACAACAGTGATGCTCTCGTCTAGTGGTGTCTACAGACTTGGATGAGTGTGAGCCTTAAGGGTACTCAGCACTGCTGTCACATGTGTGTGAAAGAGAAGAGTCTGAAAAGCAGAAGGGAGTTAGCAGTTCTGTGCTGAGACATATGACCCTCAGAGAAGCCCTTGGAAAGCAGATATGAAGCTCTGCATACCTAGTCTGTGTCACTGTTTTATTTGATTTTTTTTCTGTTCTGGATTTTACTTTTATGTACAGAAGACATGGTAGAGGACCAGCACCATTATATGCCAGCTTGGTGCTCAGTTCTCTAGCCTTTGTTTTCTTAAGCTTGGCAATTTGAGCTATGAATCTTGTCCTCATCATATCTGACAATGCAGTTAAGTGGCACCAGTTTTGCAGGGGCTCACATCTCCTCCATGTTTACTTGGGCAAAGGCCATGCAGGTGCAAGTCTTCCCATGGACTAGTCACCCCACCTGGTTCTATGCTTCAGGATGGTGGCGTATGGAAGTCCCATTTTGCTGCATGTATCATGCCAAACACCAGCCAGTTCTGTAGGGTCTCCATCACGGAGCATCACTTCAAGTTGAGTTCTGTTGTCCTCTACAAAGCAGTAACAGTGCTCACACTTTCTTGGAGGATCTGTGACTCTTCAACTGGAGTGTCTCCTTTTCCTGCAGCTTTCTGCTCAGCACAAGCCAAGAGCCTCTGCTTCTTCTGCTGCTTGTTCTCTGATTTGGATTTCCAGGAGCTGGCTGTGGCTGTTCAAATCCTAGTGAAGTGATTAATTGCAGAGACATCCAAAGTTTTTACGGAGCAAAGCTGGTGTTGGGAGTTTGACATAGCCAGGTAATTTCACATGATGCATGAGTGCTTGGGCCTGTTGTCTTGTCCTGTTTCCTCTGTGTTGGTTGACTGCCAGCAAGGAAGGATGGGTCATATGTGTTACAGAAGAGAGATTGAGTTTCTTATGCCTGGACTATCGTAGGATCTCACACCCAGCTGGGTTCTCTGTCTTTACCACAGCCACGGGGCTTCTGGAGGGATGTGTCTTACCAGAACCAGCCAGTTCAGAGTGTGCAGCAATGGGATCCTGGATGTCTTGCTCACTAGGGACCTGCGTCTCTTCTATTAATAAGACGCCACAGAAAAGCAGAGGGGCTTTGGAGGAAGATTTCAAAGGCTAGCTCTGATGAGCGTGTCTCCACTTCAGTGCTCCCTGGAGAAGCATCCTTGGTCCAGAAAAGAACTGCCAATGCAAAACACTTCTCTAGGACAGCAGCTGTAGTCGCAGATGAGGTCAGAAATGAGGGTCCATGTGATGATGCAAGCCCTGGATCAGACACACCAGCCCTTGTCTAATTTGAAAACTCAGAGGAAGCTCAGGATGCAGCATACATCCTGAAACCATGCTAAGGCACATGGAAAACAAGGAGGTGATTGGTGACAGCCAGCATGGCTTCACCAAGGGCAGATCATGCCTGATGAATATGGTGGCCTTCTACGATGGGGTCATAGCCTTGGTGGATAAAGGACGGGCAACTGATGTCATCTACCTGGACTTGTGCAAAGCCTTCGACACCGTCCCGCACGACATCCTTGTTTTGAAACTGGAGAGATATGGATTCGACAGATGGACCGCTTGATGGATAAAGAACTGGCTGGATGGTTGCACTCAGAGAGTGGTGGTCAATGGCTCGATTTCTGAGTGCAGAGCCGTGATGAGAGTAAATGTTCCTCAGGGGTCAGTGTTGGGATCGGTGCTGTTCAACATCTTTGTCAGTGACATGGATGGTTGAATTGAGTGCACCCTCAGCAAGTTTGCTGACAACACCAAGCTGTGTGGTGGTCAACATGCTGGAGGGAAGGGATGTCTTCCAGAGGGACCTTGACAGGCTGGAGAGGTGGGACTGTGCCAGCTGCATGAGGTTCAACCCGTGCAAGGTCGTGCACCTGGGTTGGGGCAATCCCAGCACAAGGACAGGCTGGGTGGAGAATGGATAAAGAGCAGCCCTGAGGAGAAGGACTTGGGGGTGCTGGGGGATGAAAAGCTGAACATGAGCCGGCCGTGTGCGCTGGCAGCCCAGAAGGCCAACCGTATCCTGGGCTGTATCAGGAGAAGTGTGGCCAGCAGGTCGAGGGAGGGGATTCTGCCCCTCTACTCTGCTCTGGTGAGACCCCACCTGGAGTGCTGCGTCGAGGTCTGGGGCCCTCAAATAAGGATATCAACTGGTTGGTGTGAGTCCAGAGGAGGCCATGAAGATGCTCAGAGGGCTGGAGCCCCTCTGCTATGGGGACAGGCTGAGAGAGTTGGGTTTGTTCAGCCTGGAGAAGAGGAGGCTCTGGGGAGACCTTATTGCAGCAGAAATTGAGCCATCAAGATACAGGAAGAGCCCATGGACATGCTGAGCTCCCAGAAGGATCAATGAGCTGCCTGGAGGCTAGGAGCCTGGGGGATTCACCATGTGGGTGGAAATCTTCATGGGTGCTGGTCGTTCTGGGCAGCCCATGCAGCCACTATGCTCTTTGAAAGAGAGGTCTTGGGAATATTTTGCTCTGTGTCACCCAGAGAAGTAGCAAGGGAGTGAACTGCAAGTGCTGGGTCATGGCTCAGGTTGTACAGCAACTGCTGCTCAGTGGATATGGCAGAGCGGTGGACCTTGCCCTGGGAGCGGGTGCTGGGAGCTCCCTGAGGCTGCTCGCTCATGTGTGAGTTTGCTTTGTGACCTTTGATTGCATCAGAGAGCCTCTCTCCTCTGCAGGGTTTGTTGCTCCAAGCACCAGTTGTCACCTGGACAGGGGCTGTTTTCCATGTGCCAACAGCTTTGCTGAACACCATCCCTCAGCTCTGGAGCTGACAACTGCCCTGGGCCAGAGCTGATGCCCCGTCATGAAGCTCAGGGTGGTCACAACAGAAGCAGGGCAGGTGCTGGACCTGCTCCTCTCCTGGAGGAGCACGTGCAGCTTCATCTTCCTTGTGGTTCCTGTGGCCTCAGAGCTGCCTGGGTATCTGCTCAGCTGGGCTGGCACCTGGGCATGTGTCTGGGAGATTACAGGTGCCTTCAGCCCCAGGGAGAGTGGTCAGATGGAGGGCAGTCGATTTGCACTTGAGATACAAAAGGAAACTGTTTTCTCAGGGAGGTGACGTTGGACTGAAGGCTAAATTGATTTCCATAAATATTTGAGCAAGGCTGAATTATTTATGACCCTCCAGTGACACAATAGAAGGAACCGATGGAATTGTCTGTGAATTTTCCAGATAATTTTGTTTTAAAATGCTGCTCGTTCTTATTTATGTGGGTCAGATCCTCCTTTGCTCCTGGCAAGGCCTTGCACGAGTTACATAAACACAGAGCCAATATACAAATCTCTCCTTTTATCTGTCTTAATCTGTAAGGGAGAAGCAGCCTTTCTTTGTGATTCCCCTGGAGGACTGTCATCAGGAACATTTGTCATTCAGATGAATGCAGAGGGAGGAAGGAAGGAAGGGAGGAAGGAAGGAAGGAAGGGAGGGAGGGAGGGAGGGAGGGAGGGAGGAAGGAAGGAGGGGGGGTGGGTGGGAGGGGAGGGAGG
>NW_010273927.1:40878-75516 GCF_000690775.1 Eurypyga helias
GAGGGAGGGGGGAAGGAAGGAAGGAAGGAAGGAAGGAAGGAAGGGAGAGAGGGAGGGAGGGAGGAAGGAAGGAAGGAAGGAAGCTGTTTGTTTGCATGCAGACTGAGCATTGCTCAGTGGAACGTGCATGGATCTGAAATGCAGCCAGACTCCTGCACATCCAAGTCAGACCAGTGCATGTATTCACAGCCAAAAAAAGCACATCTTGCTAGCGCTTTGCTATTGCTACTTGCAAGTGAAAGAGATGGTGCTGATGGATAATTTCTGTGAGAGACCACCAAGAACTGGCAGGAGAAATAGAGCAGAGAAGCACTTCCCACCTCTGTGAAGGCAGGGACTGCTGTGAAACAGGGCTTGGTGGCCTACAGATGTTGGCTGGAAGGGACCTTGGAAGTCTTGAGGCTGAACTTTTGCTTGAAACAGGACTAAGATCATCCTTTGAGGAGACAGGTGTGAAATGAATAGCTATTGCCAAAACACAACAAAAAAACGCCGAAATCAGAAGCTGCAATTGTCAGTGTTTTATGGGGATTTGGATCATATGGTTGTCAGCAGGTTCAGCTCTTAGTGATCTAAGAGAAGGGAAAGCAGAGAGCTTTGGAACCTCAAGACCATATGAAAATATATGAGATCTCTAGAAGTGGGGTTTGCTGCTGCTTCTAAGCCATATTAACAGATGCTGGCTGCTGGATGTGGAGTGAAAGGCTAATGAGACAGAGGAAATTATACTGCATCAGAAGAGGATTTTGGACCTGCATGACTTCATATTTCATGTAAATTGAGTAGGGTTATTCAACTGTTGAGCAATGGAAGTGGACTGAAGGTGTCTCTTTGGATCTGTATACAGGGAGGTGAAGCGGAAGTGTATTAATAAGTGACTTTGAAGCCCTAGTTGACAATTGGACTTCATTTAACTAAGATCAGTTTACATTCACTTTTCTATTCACTCAAGCTGATGAGAAGCACTTGTGAGAGACATTTTAAGTGGTTTCCTGTCATCACAAGAAGAATAATACTAACTTGAGTCTGAGGTATATATGAGAAACATGTAAGGCAGAGCCAGAGCCATGCAAAACAAAACCCACACTATAAATGCAACTGTACTTACAGCTATTGAAATCCAGTTCTTGTGTTCCCCCAAACTTGCCTTAGACAGGAACCTGTGGATGGGCCCATTTCTTTTCACTGACCAACAAGGAGGAAAAGTTCAGGGGGCTGAAAGAATCACAGAAATAATTAGTTTTGGAGGGACCTCTGGAGATCTCTTCTCCAAGCTTCTCCTTTGTGCAGGGATGGCTTTAAAACCTGCAGCAGGTTTCTTAAGGCGAGTCCATTCATGTTTTGAAATTCTCCAAAGACGGAGATCCTACCCCATCCCTGGGTGCCAGTCCCGTGTTAAAACATTCATGTTGAAAGAGCTGAGTACCAGTCAGAGGACATGTCCTGTGTTTAGTCTCCATAACTGTGAGACATCTCTTCCTTCTCCAGCCCCACAGACAAGCCATGCACTGCTCTTTCCATCTGGCTCCTAAGATGGGTTCCATGGGCACATTTGCGTGGGGCAGAGCTCCAGCAGGCACTGTGCCAACCCAGCAGGTCCAGTGTTGGATCCCATGGTGGTGCAAGACAAGGGCCAGTCTCCAGGAGCAGTCCAGCCCGGTCTGGGGCCCAGGGAATGGTGGAGAGCAGACAGGTAGGGCAGGCAGGGTCTCAGGGCTGGTGGTCTCTTGTGCTTGCTTGAGCAGGTTTCACACCAGTGTTGTCCAGCCCTTTGATTCCACCACGTGCAGCATGTATGCATGCAGGCAAAGCAGTCTTTCCATTCCTTCAGCCTCTTGGTCCTGACATTTTGCTTTCAGGTTTGGGGGAAGCACAGAACATGATGCCTTCAGCTTTTGGTCAGAGGGTGGCTTTGGATGAGATTTTAGGAGGGGTGTTTCTCAGGTAGGCAGGGATTCCTTCAGCCATGGCCATGATCTGTTTTCTCGATATTGACACCATCACACTGCAGAGGTAGTATCATGCCCTGCACAGAAGCCTGGTCTTCATCACAGCAGCCATGTGCAGACTTCAGGCAGGCTCCTGGGGACCTGTGAGGCTAAAATGGGTGGTTTCGGAGGGAGTTTGCTGTAAAAATGCTGCAGCTGGCCCTGGAGGAGAAAACACCTGCTCCCTGGGCAGGCAGGAAGCTGTTGTAGCAAACCTTGTGGGGTCTGCAAGTATGAGACAAACAAGGAGGCCTTTTTTGTCACCCCAGAGCTTCAGATTAACTCCCGACGGGTGCCACAAGGACGAAGAACAAGATCCCATTTTCCTAGCTTTGACTGTAGTTGCAAAAACAACTGTGCAGAGAACCAACAGCCTACACTGGTGTTAGCTCTTGCTTGGGCGAAGTTTCAAGCAGATCTGGGTTGGGCAGCTTTCTCCGGGCTGCCATCCCATCTCAAGCCCTTGGATGCTGCTCCTGGGCTGGCATTTCCCCCATTGCTGTTGCTGTCTCTGGGTGTTGGCTGTGGGAATGGCCCAGCTGTGTGTGCTGTGTAAGCAAAGGCAGAAGGGCTCTTTTCACCCTGTGCCCTTGAATGGCCACATCCTATCTAGCTAATCATTAGCCAGGGTAAACACAGCAGAGACAGGCTGTTTCTCTGTACCCAGGACTGGATGGTGGTTCCTGCAGGGCTGGGGTGGAGGCAGCCCCACATCTCCCAGCCTCACCTGCAGTAATGTCTGTCTCCATCCCTCCCATGGCCCCTGGGCTGAGGTCAAGCAATCCTGCACCACAGTTTCATAACATAATCAGAGCTTTTTCCTCTGCTATGGTAATAAACTCTTCATAGTCTCTCTAGGGCATTTTGCACCCTGTGGCCATTTTTGTCTTGGCTCAAAGCCCTTCTTGTACTGATGCTGTCCCTGTCTCCCAGACAGCTCTGATCCCTGGTCCCCATGGATGGGCCCATGCACTGTCCTCTTGAAAAAGCCTGGAGAAACAGCCAGGGCAGGCATTGAGAGGAGCAGGACATGGCTAGGAGTCACCAAAGGTGTTACCTGAGATAACTATGGAGTCAGGGGTAGCTGCAGAGGTCAGATGGACCACCTCTGGGGTCAAGTGGTGTAGGGACAGGTGGAAAGATGCTGGTGGGCAGCAAATTTGTGACCAGGAGCTGGGGGAGGAGATGCTAGGAGTCTTCTTGGCAAATTGTTTATGATATGCCAGGGCCCTCTGGGCTTCACAGCTTAAGTTCATGGTGTATTCTGAGGGGTATCATTGCAGAAAGTCTGCATGGCAGCTTCTCCCAACAGCAGCACAGACCTGCTGCAGATGATGAGGAAGAGAGGGGTTGCCTTGGCTCCGTGCCCCATGGCCTGATGTTGTTCTGCCTTGCCCTGGGTCAATCTTCTTGTTTCTTTACCCACTGTTAGGAGACACCTGCATGTCCAGCCCTTCTTATCCCTCTGGCAGTGCCAAGGCCTGGCAGGCCCCAGGGCTGTCCCTGAAGGCAGCAAGGGAGGACATGGTGAAATGTGGTGGTGTTTCTCTGGTGGTTTCATCTGGCAGGACCCGGGTGTTGGCAGCCACTGCCAGGCTGCTTCATTCTAGCCAGTGGAGGTGGGACAAGGGACGAGCTAGCTTTACCTGTGCTTGTAGTGAAACAGGATCCCAGCCCATGCTGGTGTCCTGTGACCAGCACTGGCTCAGAGATCTTGATGAATGGTGGGCTCTTTCTCTGCGTTCCTTTTTCTGGGGATGCCCTTAGGAAATTGCATCTGCAAACATTGTAACTCCATGTGTCCTAATAAAAAATGTAAATGAATACTTACAGGTCAAGTCCCGTGCCTGCCTTTGGGCTCAGAGGCTTAGAAAGATATCATATGTTACCAGACTGAAAGATGGAGCAGGGGTTAGGTGATGGCACCACCATCTCCTCTCTGGACCGTGCCAAGCCATGAATGACTCACAGGCTGTTCCAGAAAGTCCCAGCATCAAAAGTGACCTGACACTTTGCAGCTGGGGTGGTGGAACCTGCTGCATTGGACTTCCAGCTCCCCTCACAGAAGGTGCCCAGGGCCTGACAGGGTGACCAACCATGCCTGAGTATGGATGTGTGGTATGGTTGTGGGGAAGCATCCAAGGGTGTTGTGGCACTTTGTAACATCATCCTGCTCATCCATGGCAAGTCAGAGAAGCTGGTCTCCTGCATGCCCTCACATCATCTCCGCAGCTCTGTGTGTGACTGGTGACTCCTTCTGCAACTTAGTTCCCAGAAGACGGGTTTAAGAGATGAGCAACTCAGCCCCAAGTTGGCCAAGCTGGCGAGGTCCTGGAACATACTGAGTGGTGAGCAGTGGCCTGATGGTCACTTGGGATGAGCAGAGGTTCATGTGGAAGGAGGTATGTTCTGGCCTGTGCTGCTGGATCCTGATGGTGGGCTTGGTGCTCCAGAGAAGAGGTGTGTGGACACCTCACTGCTGGGCTAGGCCTGCAGCCATGGCTGTCATGAGGGTGATCATGCCTCCATGCAGGTGCATGGCCATGTGCCCAGCCTGCCCAGGACCTCACAGCGGGTGCCCTTGCAGGGCAGACTCACCACGGGGTGCTGAGCTTCCCAGGGTCTGTGCTGCTCTCCTAAGCCACACATACCCAGGACGTAGGCCAAGAAGGCTGCACCTTTCAACAGCCAGCTAAGTCCTGCTATCCTGAAGCTGTCACTGCCCAGAATCCAGAGACATCAGGAACACTTGGGTCTTTTCCTGTTCTACCCACTGGACAGGGACTTCCCCACTGTCTCCTCTGGGACAGAATCAGGTCATATCTCTTTCTGGAAAGTGGCTATGTCATCTAGAGACATCTGTGCTCGCAGGAAATGTGAGTTGCAGCTTCCCTTTTTGTGGCAGCGTCAACCGAGCCGGTCCCCGGCAGCCGTGGCAGCACGTCTGTCATACAACTCCCTTTTTGTCTCTGTTCTTCCAGCTTGGGAGGGTCCCAGGGTCAGCAAGGCTCCTTCCCTAGAGGCAATTAAGCAGTTGGGTTTCGTGGGAGTGATGGGCTGCCTGCTGTTCATCTCCTTTGTTTTCTAGGAGCTGCTTTTGAGAGGGAAACAGGTGGATGGAGGGGATCCTAGACTGGTGAAAAGTCATGCAGCACAGACAGCCCTGCTCTGAAGTCCGACACTGCCAGCTCCACCACAGCACTAGGATTGTTTCCCTGCGAGAAGGGCAACAAGTATCAGCCTGATTTATTTTTTTCTCCTGGATTGAAAACTTTTTTGATGGGTTTGGGAGAGAGAAGAGGCTGGGGAAGGGGTTCGTACTTGCCCACTGTGATGGGGATCACAGGCTGCTGTGCCTTTGGCTCTCTCTTGCAGTGGACGTCTGTCAGTGTCACATGAGCTGTCAGGAGACAGATGGCATTTTACTGCCTGGCTGGAATTTGCCCCTTTCTTTTCTTTCCTCCCCTCTCCCTGTCTTCTTTTTGTTGTTGTTGTTGTTGTTGTGCTGTTTTTGTGCTTAAAAGAAAGTGAGAGGGAGGCTGAGAGCAAGGAGAAAGGATACTTGCCTTTTGAACTGTTATCTGATGCTAGCGGAGATGAGGTGCTTTTGCATTTCTCTCTGCCTGCCTTGCCAGCCCAGCAGCCTTTGCACAGCTCAGCTACAAGTGGGACTTGTGGCGCTGCAACCAGGGCCTGAGCAGGGGCTGACAAAGGGGGATGCAGGAGGTTTGGCTTGTCCAAGCAAATACACACTTGGTGGTTGTAGTCCTGTTGGCTCCTGATTCTGCAGGGGACCCAGCTCCAAGGGATGGGGTAAGGATCCACTGCAAAGCCCCAGCAGGTGGAACAGCGGAAGTGTGCAGGGACTTCAGGACATCCAGACATCCATGGCTTGGTGGCCAGCAGAGCTGGCAGGGGCAGGTAGTGAAACTCCTACAGTGCTTCTTGCAGGCAGGACTGGCTCAGCTTTATTAACCCTTTAGAAACTGCAGGGTGGAACCCTGCCCTGTCCTTTCCCCACAGCCTAACTGCAGCTGGTGAATGTCAGGTCCTGGCTGTGTGGTCTGTCCTGTGTAGGGACAGTGTGGGAACAGATGTGAGCTGGGCTGCAGGGTGAGGATGTCTTCAGGCTGGGTTTCTGGCCTTGGCTGTGCATTGGCCATATACCACCCCTGTGGGACTACTGGGAGCCCTTTCAACATGTATGGGATATTCAACAGCAGTATGCCACATCTTACGTTTGGGGTTGAATTACAGATCCTGAGACAGGTAGTCCTACGGTGCCTGAGTGATGGCTGAGCAGCCCTTACTGCCAGCCATGTCTGAGACTGAGGTTCTCTTGGATGTCAGTGTTGGTTTTGGGCTCCAGCTGTGGAAGAGATGTGACTCCAGTAAGTAGTGGTCCTGCAGAGCTCCATGCAATGGGCTACTGTGGAATAAGGCTCCACATGCACCCTAAGCCCTACCTGTGAGTTTTGTGGGCTGCTGCCTCAGGAAGGCTCCTAGGGAAGGAGCTTTTGGTTTTGCAAGCTCACTTGAAGGCCTTGAGCAGCGGGGAGCTGGTCAGCACAAAGGAGGTGAGGACCAGGCAGCTGACTACTGAGCCATGATTGCAAGAATGTCAGTGATGCTTCAGGGGTCTGGGCCTCCAAAGCATGCCAAAGTCCTGCAGATTCTGAGTGATGAGTTAGGAAAAAACCCTTGAGCCCAGAGATCCTGCAGAGTCCATCTTCTCCAGTGGCTAACACATGTAAAATACAATATGTCATGGGGCAGTTAAAAACCCTCACAAGCTTCTGGTCTTGCTGTGAGTTTCACATACTTGAGCAACCAACGCATTGCAAGCAAAGCCAGCCCAGTCACAGCTTTCAGTCCTGTTGCCCATTCATGGAGCAGCGCATAGTGCAGCAACCAGCATGGAGTGGATGCTGTGGGGTGTACCTTGTCAGTCTGTCTGCCTGGTAGCACTTGATCTTCAAGACAGTCTGATAGTCTTTTCTTTTCCAAGGGACTGATGGCACTAGGACACCTTATCTCTTCTTCATCATGCTGCTTTTGAGCAGGAAGAGCTCAGAAATGCTTAATACGACTTGGTCCTTTTTCAACAGTATGCATTGTCTTGGCTGAAAGCACAGGTGAGGAAGGACAGTGTGAGGCTGGGAAAACTGACTATCCCAAGAAGTGTCTGGGCAGAACTGAGAGCTAGGCCTCCGCACAGGCTGTGCTCCTGTGTGTGGTCCTTCTGGGTCACATTCTTCTTCTCGGCTCAGCCCATATTTGTTTTTTCCTAACATTTACACCACAGTCTGCTAAAAGGTCAGATTGCATGCTTTTCTCTGAAGCAGATCTCTTTCAAAAAAGAAGTTCCTGATCTCCTCTTGGTTGTGCCAGTCAATATAGCAAGGGGCATTGGCCAAAAGCTGCAACAAGGGATTCTTGGCATTCTTCCCCAACAGGGTGGTGCTATCTGGGACACCAGACAGGAGGGGGAATCGCTATTCCTGGACTTCTAAAGACTTGACCAAACTAAACCATGGTGTTGGTCACAGCAGGTTGGACTTAAGCTCTCCTGACACCCTTTCTGCCAACTCTGGAATTCTCCTGAGTCTTTTATATGTCCTGGCTGTTGGGCTTTTCAGACCCCAGGTAGCCATCAGTAAAGCTAGAGGATGATTACCAGCCTTCCTAAAATATTCCTCAGGTCTACTCAGGCTTAGGATATTCCCTACCCTGTGGCTTGCCATGAAGATGCATGAGTGCATGGGAGTGTGCAGAGATGTATGTGCCTTCCCATGCATATGTGAATTGCACAGTGGATGAGTGTCTGCAGGAGCTGCCAGATGTGGAGAAGGGTGCAGGAGGCTAAGGAAAAAACTGTTGGGAAGAAATCTATTTCATTACAAAAAGAAGTGATACGGGCTCCATCTGTGTCTATGACCACAAATCACATAAAAGTCTTAAAAGGAATTGAGACTTTTCATCTAGCACCTCTCCCCAAAATGTACTTAAGGATTGTAAAATAAATGTATTATTGAAACAAATAGTTCAATAAATTACATCTACTGTATTGTTCTTTCTTTTGAAATGAATATCCTCAAAGTAAACCTTTGAATATGCTCAAAATAAACCTTTCTTTGCAGTTTGAATTTGATATTTCCCGGTTCCCCTTAAGACTTAATTTAACTGAGGTTTCTTTAAACATTTTTGCTTCCAGGGTATCTGAAATTGCAGGTTTTCTCCTCCAAACTGCAACCAACCTAAAAGGTCAGATACCTGCACAGATGTATTCAGATGCAAATGTCTCACTCCGACTGGGTAGGAGACTTTGAGACATTGCAGAAAATGTTTACCTTTAAATCTTTCCTTTACATCAGTCACTTGTACATGATACTGGTTGCTTCAGTGCCCAAGAGCAGAGGCACTCTCAGGGTCCAAAGGGAGTTAATTCATTCCTTTGGAGCTGATGGCAATTACATAAAATTGCCAAAATACTCATGGGATGTCCTGCTGCCATGCCTGCACAGCAAGTGCAGCACTAGCTATACCCTCACCTCTCTGCCTTCAGATATGCATGCACAGTTGTTAATATGATTCCAAATGCAGCCATTATCATTCATTTGGAATTTATTATGTGAAGTAACCTAAATAAATGGGTGATAGGAGCTGGGCGGTACTTCACTGGACAGACAGTACATTTACTGCCTTATTAAGTATAAATTATAAGACTATTTGCATTTCCAGTTCAAGGCGTTTACTCATTATGTGGTTGTAGGTACTAAAAGTTACTCTCTGAGAGTCAACACAGTCCTGCAGCTGAGCTCTGCTTTGCTGTTGTTTGAGCTGGCAGATTCCCAGCATTAGTTTTTGCTGGCTTGGCACAAACAGCTGTGTGTGGCCATGTGTGCATGTATGCACACGTGTGTGTGTGTGCATGTAATACTGTCTGCACAGACACCCTGGACTAGGGACCTGCTCACGGGAGTGAGCAACCAGCTCATTGCTAAGAAAGACCATGGAATTGCAGCTGACTCTAGAGCTCTGCCCTAAGAGCAAAGCTCTCAGGGAAGGCCCAGGAAAATAGAGGCATTTCCAGAAGATGCTGGAGACACGGAGGTGGGAAAGCGACTGCTTCTGGTGACCCCAATTTGTGTGGCTGCTCTGGATGGGGGTTGAGCAGTGCTCTGTTGCTGAAGGTTTGTGGAGGATGGAGGTGATCCGTGGGGTGGTGCGTGTTCATCCCATGTTTAAGGCAAAGTGAAAAGCTGGTAACTCAGATCCCACAGCTGCCTGGAGTAAGGACTGGGCTATACAGCCTCCAGTTGTGCTCCTGATGTCAGGTGCTCATGGTACAGCTGCCTCATGCTCAGGCAGAGTGAGCACAAGAACCAAACCTGGATGCTTGCGGCTGTGTTGGCATTTCCACAGCACTTTTGGGTACACCATGGCCACATGCTATCCCAGGAGCTGTCACAGGCAAAGGTGCTGCCATGCCCTGCTCCCCTGTGAGCTGCTGAAGCTCCTCACTGGAACACACTTACTTGGGTACTGCAGCAAGGATGGCATGGGGTCAGTCATTGCCTTGGCTACTCTTTTAGCCGAGTGCCATTTCTGCAGTGTCTTTGGTGTGCAGAGCTCTATGTACTGTGTGCTGAGCATGTGATTTTAAGTGTATATAAACATATACTGTAATGAGAAGTGACTTAAATGGACTGTAAAAAGTGTCCTGTGTAACATCTTCCAGTAAACAAACATCCTTTCCTCTTCCTCAGGGAACTGGGGAGTGGGTGAAAGCCACACCAGGCGCTACAGAGACAAGAGCTGGGTGCTGCCTCTAAGGGATGCTGTGGGAGGTGGGGCTGTGAAGCAACCTCGTTCCCCAGCAGCATAAGGTGAACGAACACAGGAACATGCTGCAGTGCACAGCCAGCGCTACAGCCATAACTCCAAGGGACAAAATCACATTTTGTGAGCAATGCGTGGTTGCTGACCCCTCCTTTCGGTTATGTTATTGAGAGTAACATCTCCTTCCTTTTGTCAGCGCAAGAAGAAATTCTGCTTACAATCCACATGCCATAGTGTGTAATAGGGGAAATTCTGCTTGCCTTGTCTGTCCCCTCCTACCTTTTGTGGCTGGAAATGCCAGGAAGAAGTGTCTGCTGTGCAGGGTCTAGATGACTAAAGGCACACAGCGAGGTCTGGAAGTGAAAGCACCATTCCGTGTCTGGGCTACCAGCCTTTAGACACTGTGTGTGCCCTGGGAATCACTCCTAACTCCTGGCAGGGGAAAATCCAAAGGTATTTGGGATTTTCTGGGTTTTAGCAATATTTCCTGCTCAGTTGACATTGTGGGGGAAAAAAAATGAAGTGAGTTTCATCAGCCCCTCCCAGCTGCCTGCTCTCCTGTTGTTGTCTCCTCTCTTTTTTGGGACTGGGACATGCTGGATCCTACTGTGAAATTAGCCTGTATCTCACAACATCCTTTCTGACACTGCTGGATGGGGAGCATCACTCTCTGGCTCTGTGGTGTGTGTGCACAGAGCTCCTCTCCCTGCACAGCCCAGACTTCAGCAACCCCTCTGCTACCACAGCCTGGGCCTGTGGGCTGTCTCCGAGAGCTGATGCCTGTCACAGATCAGTGGGAGCAGGCACCTTCCTCAGCACATGAGCACAGTCCTGCAGCCTGCTTGATGGGTGGCTTATGCAGGTAGCTGCACCTGAGCAGAGTCTGGGCCAGGAAGAGGGGAAGGTGGTGAGGACACAGGAGGATACTGTCCTTGCTGCCTTGGTGTGGCTGGCATGTGCACACTGCAGTGGCATGTGGCAGGGGGCTGCCCTAAGGTGATTCAGGTGAACTCAAGACTCACCCCTTGCCATGGTGCCTTTCTTGCACCAGTGCCAGCTAGCTGGGCATGGGAGTAGTGGACATCAACTGACCTCAGCCGCCTGTTGTTCCTTCCTTCTCCCTTGATGCCCCAGATCTGGATGTCACCCCATAAGGCAGTTTATGGGGATGCAATGTGCTGATTTCCTTCTCTCCCTGGAAGGAAACTGAAACTGTCACAATGACCCTGACCAGGGTCTCAGGATGGTCAGCTGCCAGATCAAGCCCAACATCACTTGCTCAGAGCTCTTAATCTCCACCATCTCAGGTACCCTCAGTCACCAGGGCCAGCTCTGTCCTGCCTATTGTACCCTGGAAGCCAGGATTGTCCCAGCTCTCCTTCTGAGCCCCTGTGCCCAGGCAGTACCTTATTTGTAGGTTCTTTGTGTCTAACATCTCAGTGGTGTAGCCTTTCTGCTCCTGTCCACATACTGACAGCACACTTGCCTGTGTCCTCCCTTTCATGTGCCTGGGTTACTACACCTGACATATTTCTTCAACTGGCCAGAACACTGCTTGAAAGGCCATGCTGTCTTGCTGCTTTCCTGCATGATCCCTCTTCCATACCCCTCCCCCCACCTCCATCCCTGCTCTGCCAGGTACAAGGTACCTGTCTTCACTTTCAAGGCCTTCCATGGTCTGTCTCCCTTGCATCTGCCTATCAGAGAGTCCACCCCCACCGCTAGTCATTCATGCACTGGTTTCCTTCAGCAACCTCTTAACGCTTGGCCTTTCTACTGTGCTGTTCCCCGTGCTGGGAAATAAACACCAGAACAGCAATCCTGTTACCTCTGCCAAATCCTCTGTTCATTTCCTTTGTCCTGCTGCCAGTAAAAACCTTGAGCATGCCTAAGGCTGAGCTCAACACCTATCAGTACATCAGCAGTGTCCTGTGGTTTCTGTGGTCTCCTTGCCTGTCCAAGTACATGTGTGCTTCATCAAGCAGCTAGACCATGAGCTCACCAGAGTGTCCACAGTGGCTGCACAGCTCCTAACACAGAAAAGCTCTGCCTCACTGCCCAGAGACCTCCAGGATCATGAGGGACCATGTGCATCTCCAGTGCAGTCTGCCACAGAGTGCTACAGTCCAGGAGTGAAGGGGGGGGTGCTCCAGAAACTATTCCCTTAACCATTATCTCTGCAGCAGAGTTGGCTGGTACTTTATTGCTTGATTTTTCTCTGCACTCTTGTTGCACAAGACTTTCAAAGGTTTTCAGATGTTTTGCTAGGTGAAGCCATGGGTGATACCCTCGGTTATTGGCAATAGCCTCTGGTGAAATGGGAGGCTGGACAAGGGACCTGCAGAGCTTCCTCACATCTCACACTGCTGTGCCTCAGAGACCTGCACACTGTGCCATGTACCTTCACCATGACACTTAGACCCTCTCTTCTTGCTCCACTCATCTCTTTCATGTAGTCTCGGAGGCCTTTCATCCAGGAGGTTTCAGGCATAGCTGGAGTGATGAGACTGGGCCAGGCACTGACAGAAGTTTGGGGTCAGCCACACTGGAGGGATCGCAGGGCCAACGCTACTGCTCCCTGTGGAGACCCGTGCAACGGAAGGTCGTGCCTGGAGGATAAACAACCTCTCAGGCTTAGCCTGTCTTCTCAGCAAGCAGGGGTAGGCTGCCATCAGCCCCTGCATGGACCAAAATGACCTTGATGCGTCTAGGCTGGTGGTGGCTGCTGGATGCCCTTAATGACAATGGGCTGTGTGCCACATCTCTGCTGCTCCACTTTCTTCTTGCTGTTGGTTTCTCCTGAAAGTGTTCAACCAGTACGTGCTGCTGCCTGACTTGTGTCTGTCAGTTACTTATTGCCCTGTCTGCAAAATTATAGTGTCTTAATTATTGGAGACTCCCCAGGGCAATGAGAAGAAGCATTATATACAGTTTCTAACATCTGAATAGATGGAGACATGCTAGAGCCCCTCACTCCATCCCCTCTGGCAGCCTCTGCGCCCTGCTGAGGCCTGCCTGAAGCACCCAAGGGCCATCCCAGAGTCAGTAGGCTGCCTCTGAACACTTCACATATAACCGCATCACTCTTCCAGGTGGGTCCCACTGTCACCCAAAAAAGTGACAGTACTGTGACTGTAGCCCAGACGAACACAGTCCAGGGTCCAAGCAGTTTTTCACCCTATTTGTTTTTTTCTCCCAGACATCCAGCCATGCTCCCCATTCACAGCTCCTCGGTCTTCTCTCAGCTGCTGCAACAAGAATCTTTCTTGTGTCCTGATAAAAGATTCATTGACCTGTACCTTCTGCTAGCCTAGAGACCAGCTTTTCTCCCTGCATCCCTGCAGACACGAGTACCACAGAGGAACCCAGCGCAGGGCTTTTTCTCCTGGCTTCTGTGGAGACTGGACTTCAAGACTGCATGTTGACCGCTACGTTGCTCCTGGAAAGCACTCAAAATTTGATTTCTGTGTCGTCTTTCCCTCCCCCCCTCCCCAGGAAACAAATGGGAAAAGCTGAGACCTGGCCAGGAAATCATCCAAGTGATTCATCCTAGTTTTGCTATCACCCATTCACTGTGTGCAAAGTGGCTTGTGCACCTGATCCCTGAGAGCCATTCTGTGGCACCAACACAGACACCTCTGTCAGAAATTTACCTACAAGAACTTTTCCATCATCACCCAATCTTTTAATCTCCTCAAGAAGCACCATGCTAGTCTGACAAAATCTGTATCCATAAAACCATGTAATTGGTCTTAATTATATTGTTCTATTTTAATTCCTCACTAACACAGTGGTGTATCAATTGCTCCTTGACCTAGCATCAAAGCCAGACAGATGAGCCTGCAAGTGCATTTTAGTCATTATTTCTCCCCTTTCTAAACATTTGGCCCAGCATTAACTTCACCTGCTCTTTGGAAACTCCACAGGGCTGCAGGAGCTGGTGACAGTTAACAGTAGGAGGTTGCTGCACTACTTGTCCAGCTTTTTACACATTAAATAGAAAATGGAGTAAAATATTTGGTGTCTGTGACTCTGGAGATCTAACAAGATAGGGGACACAATCTTTTCTACCTGCCAGTCTGTGATCTTAGAGTCAATCTGTGCTGCCTGCTTCTCATGCATTGTTGTTGACTGAAAAGGTGCTGTAGGTCACATCACACCATCCATTTGCTCTTACACAATGTCCTTGTCTTCAGAGCAGGTCCTCAGTGACAAGAATACAGCTTGTTCGTCTTTAGCTGACCACAGATCTAATTGCACCCAGAGCATGGCAGAGAGTGATGCTGCTGATGGACAAGGGGGAGGAAGCCAGCCAGTTCTCCCCTGGATGTGAGCCCCGCAGAGCCCTGTCACACAGCAGGGCAGGCAGCCCTCCAGACAGGGGGGGCCTGGGTCTTTGGGGCAGGAATGGGCCATGTTTGCCCTCTCCCTGGTTTGTAATCTGACACTGCGTGCTTTGGTGTTCATGTGAGGATGCCAGCACCCAAACTGTATGTGTAAGTGCAGCTGCAATTATAACCTAGGTTATAAACTTCTGAATCACTGTCCTGTGGGTCTAAAGTTTTATTTGCCTGGCCTCAGACCAGATACGATGTTTTTTAAAAAATGGGAAATTGGAGAGAAGTGGCATCAGCTGTGACTGACCTATGCAAAAGGATGGGCATGTGTGAGGAGAAAGGGGAGCAGACAGGGCAGGCACATGGGGATTGACACGCCTGGGTACTCATGTCCACCCTCCCATTGCAAAATAACAGGGAATGGACTTTGCTTGTGCACATCATGACCTCTGCAAGGCCTGAGCTGGCTGGGACACAACCCACCTCCAGTGCTCGGGCTGGGGAGATATGCTAAGAGCTGGAGGGGATGTGTGTGTGTCGGGTGGTGAATAACACCCTGTGGACTTTGCAAAGTAGCTGTTCCCTGGGAAGTCACCTCGTGCACCCCCATTTTGGAGAGATAGAGGGGGTTAGCTCTGATTGTGTGGGGCTGAGCACTGCAGGGGAGGGTTAGCTCTGATTGGTGTACTTGTGTGGGGCTGAGCACTGCAGGGGTCCCTTTCTGAGCAAAACCCACCCCATGTGTAACCATAACTGCTGCCTCCAGGTCAGGACAGCTCTGGAATCATGTAACCCATGCTGGTTTGGCTTCTGACCTGGTGGGTGTGGAGCTGAGTATAGAGTCTGGCCCAGCTGTTAGGAAAGTCAGGGACAGCAGCAGCAGCATGAGCATGAGCAATGCTCTCAGGGATGTCTGACGGACCCAGGCTCTGCTTGGAGTTTGTTTCCTATGTTGCCATGACAAACATTTTCAGCCTGTTATTGTCACTGTCAATTATCATAATTGCTTGTTGCAAAGTCCACATTCCAGGGCAGAGCTGCTGAGCTGACCCAAACCTCAGCTGTACTTCCTTGGGTTTGTAGTCCCCAGCCTGGTGGGTGGGATGGGGCCCTGGGTTTGGGGAACATCATAGAGCTGCATGTTTTGAGGGAGTGAGGGAGAAGTTAATTTGCAGTCAGAAAGCTTGCTTTAGCCCTTCAGCTGGCATGGTACTGGCGGGACCCCAGGACCCAGGCTGTCCCATTACGAGTTCATCCCTTCCCACATCCAGGGCTGTCCTGTCCTTCCTGCTCTGTCTGCTGTCGGGGCAAGTGCACAGTGCAAAGTCTGCTGGAATAAATAGAGTTGGAAGACCTGGAGAGGGGAGGAGGCTGGTCTGGCTGACCCAGCTAGTAACACTGGAGGAAGTGGAATGGGAGAGTGGTATGAATGGTCCTCATGAGCACTACAACCCGGTGAGGCTGCCCTCCCTTTGAGCATCTCTATGTATATGGCACCAGCCCGTCTTCTAACACAGGGGCCAAATCCAGTGCTCGTCCCATGACCGTGCCTGTAGTATTTGCCTCTCACTACAAAACTACTTGCAGTTTAATGATGAATTATCAAGACAGAGTGAAAGAATCAGTGGAAAGCATGCTTGCGTGCCCTTGGCCTGATTTTGCAGAGGGAGACTAATATGCTGAATGCATGGCTTGGCTGGCAGCAAGAGAAAGACCATGTGCTGTCTGGATTTCTGTATGTGAGAAGCAGCTGGAAACACTGCCCTGGGCTTTCTGCATGGATCCTGGCCTTCCTGTAAAGCTTTCTTGGTACTCTGACTCATAAGTGACGTGGGGAAAGCCCTGCTGTGCTGGCCCCCGTGTCGCTACCAAAACCTACCCAGTTTTTTACAGCACCCTCATGGGATGGCATGTGTGACAGCAGAGGACTAGAGAGGTAAAAGATTGTGGCAGGTGAGTCTAGTGTTGCTATTCTCCATCAGCAGAGCACGGCTGGTGTTTCAGAGGCGACCCTGTGAAAGTCAGTGACATTGGTGTGGAAGACAAGTCAACCCCCCACCTACATCATCCCATTTATGCATAGACATTTGTGTCATGTTCCCCTCTTCAGGGCTCTGCCACAGGCAGTGTGTGAGGTGACGAGTGACAAATCCGTATGTCATTTCACTGCTCTGCCTTTAGTTCCCTGCACACCGTCCTCGTACAGACCTCACTCAGACAGACATGTTCAGCTCCCCATGGGGTTTTCTCTGCTGTCTCTCATAACTGCACCAATCCAGTGGGACCTGAGCTTCACCCTCCTTCTTCCTTGGGCCCCTCCAACAGATACAGGGTCCCATGCACGTCAGGAACACCTCCTGGTCCTGGCTTATCCCCATAGAGGCTTTACTGAGGACAAGATGGAGTACAAGGGAAGGCCGAGGAAAGACACATCTCTGGTAAAACTGTCAGGACTCTTTAAGGTTGTTCCTAATCTGTGTCTGAGGGACGCATGAAGATGTAACATTTAGTTTGTCATACAAAACTGCTGCAGAGAAAAGCTAGGAAGTTCCTCTGCCTGGTGTCTGGGTTGGTGGTGTTAGGGAGCCACCAACCAGCCTTAAACATTGAGTAAGAGGTGCCTTTGGATGCTTTGACACCCTTCTCAATGAGTGTTATGCATTGACTTATCCTGACGGAAGAAATTGTTCTGTCCTGAAGAAGGACTCTTGCATGCCTGGTACAGGCTGAGCTGCTGGGGATGCCACCAGGTACCACAGACCAACCTTACCACCTTGGGTGGTACCACCGTGAAGAGATGGCAGAAGGTCACAGCTGCGGGGTATGAGGGTGGAGTGTGGGATATTGCCTCTCCTCTTGTCCCTCATGTCCCTGTGGCATGGGCGGAGGCCGGGGATGTCAAGTGAAAGTCTCCCAACATTTAATGGTTTTCCACACTCTTCTTCCCCACGCTGTAGGCTGTTTCAGCTTTCCTGTGGTAGTCTTGACAGAGAGATCCCAGGTTGCAAGCCCGGACCCTGCCTTTGTAGCAATGCTCCAGGGCCGGGTGGTGGACCCCAGTGCCACCATGCCAACTAGAGACTGCATTGTTGTGGGGCTGAGCTGTCTGCCTCCTGCAACTTCAGTTATCCATCTGTGGGGCCTGTCCCTTTCTTGACTCATAAGATACTGGGAGCCCAGCTTTTCTTCTGTCATTGAAATAGCTTTGGCCCCTGCTTGCCCCCTCCCCTCAACTCTCTCCAGCTCGGCATTACCACAGCCCTTTGTGGAGAGCCACACTTCTGTTTGTCTGGGCAAGCAGCTGAGGCACGAGAAATGTGCTGATGCCATTCAGGGGCTTAGTCTGGGAGGCATTGTGCCTCTGAAAGGGATGGTTGAAGCATTTACATAAAAATGGGCTTGATACAGATAATATGAGTGCTTGTGGTGGGTGTGCATGAGGGGCAGGACTGGGAGGAGCCTCGAGTCCTTCCTTGTCAGCCTCATTAATCAGAAACAGAAGAGAAGGTGTGTGGTGTGATAGCAGGGTCTGACTTCCCGGTTTGGCTGGTGCTTGCCTACAGCCTCGTGGCTGTTCATTTGTGGCTGTGCAAGTCATTCCTTCACTTGGGACAAAGAGCGCGCTGATCTGGATGTTGGGGGATGGACTTCAGGCAAGATGCTCAGGTCTGTCCCTGTCCCTGCAAGCTCTGCTCTGATCCTGTCTCTGCATCTCCAAGCAGCTGCTGAACTGGGAGACGGCCCCTGCTAGGCCCCTGCGCTGTCTTCTCCAGGGTGCTGTGTCTGGCAGAGGACAGGTCTGGGACCTGGGAAGTGCCCCACAGCCCTTCCTCTGTGTCCTATCAACCCATGGCAGGCTGAGCTCACCCTGTCCCTTGCCTGACCATGTGCCTTCTGACCCAGCTGGCTTTGCCTTCTTTCTTCTCAACCTTTCCTGAGGGAGTGGCCATGGATCATACTTCCTCTCCAGTACCCCAGTCAGCTGGGTTAGATTTAAGCAGCAAATTGAATTTTAGCTATGGTCCTAAATTCACCCTGGGGTTGGAGATGACCCCACGGGGGATCCTGGTTGCAAGAGGGATACTGTGGGAACTGGACAGGAGAAAACACAACTTGGCTTTGGCTCTATGATGCTGTCTGTGCTGTATTATACTGGTCTGTGTGTGGGGTGACAGTGTGGGACCTGCCCTGGCCTTTATACAGACATGAGGTGTCCTGAGCCCAAGCGCCTTAACAGCCAAAAACTGTCCTCAAAACTTATGACTCAAAGCTTACAGTCAAAAGTAAATTTCAAGGGTGACAACATATGCACACCTTTATTTTGCAGTTGAAATCATTGAACTGAACTGAATTCCTTAGACATTTGAACAGATTTTTTTTTTTTTCCATGTGTAAAATATGACCTAATGGAAAACTGAGATCTTGTACAGAAACTGTCCTTAAGGACAGTTTTTCATGAAGATTATGATGGGTCCTAAGTGACTCCTAGATCGCAGCATTATTAAGTGTGTGGTGGTGCCCAGAGGCTATGATGTTAATAACCACCTAATTTTAGCAGTAATTTAGCTTCTGTTATAATTACTAGGTCGTTGTGCTAGGTGTTGTACAGCCACATGTGAAAAGACACCATTAGTCCCAAAGGGCATGTCCTCAGGACAGGACAGTCACAGCAATTCCTGCAGCAGGTCCATGTGCGGGTTGGCGGAGGATAAGTTGGGTTGTGTCTGTGACAGGGGAGACCTGGGCATGGCAGCAGCACCCAAACCTGGCTTGGTTTCACCCATACTACCTGCTGGGAACAGCCCTGAGAGAAGCTGGCCCAGAAATTCCCTATGCAATGTGGGTGGGTGAGGAACCAGGACCAAAGAGCGAAGTGCCCAGAGCTCACAGCCTGCACTATGACAGCCTGTGGGGGTGCTGAGCTCTTGTGACCTCCCTGCATGTTCCCTCACAAGTGTTTGCTAGGCTGATGAGCACTAGTGATTTTGCAGACATCCTCTGGTGAACATTGTGTCTTCACAAATGGGGAAAACAAGGCACAGAACACATAATTCACTCCAAGTCACCTGTTAAAGATCTGGACACACATCCAGGGAACCTTCCTACACAACAGCAATAATCCTTTTCTTCCCAGGGTTTGAAAAGTCTTTCTTCCCAAGTCAATTAAAGAAGTCAAATCTCAATTATGGATTTAAATAGACTCTTTTTGCATACCAAGGAAGTTCAGAGAATATTATCTATGATTTGTCTACCTGCCTGGTTCAGTGTGAGCTGGATCAGGATGGCTTCATCAGGGTAAGTCTTTTTATGTGCTGGGCCTCTGCCCTGCTATCCTTGGGGAAGGACTGAATCCCAGGTGAATGTTGCAAATGCTGATCATCCTGGATGCTCATCAAGAAATCCAACCTCAAGTACACTTTGGTGGAACTTCAGGTTAGATCCTATCAGACAAGGCTGCTTCAACCATAAGAAAATGCATGTGAGTTCACATCACTGCACAAATTGGAAGGTGTCACCTACAAAAAACGTAGTTGTAAAATGGAGCTGAATGCAGAATGCAGTAATTTGGTAAAAGTAACTCATTTCAGCAAGATTCACATGGTAAATATCTAATATGGATGCACATATTTTGTTCTGGTGCAAAAAGTTAGTTAGCTATGAAGGTTTAAACTAAATGAATCATGGTCAAATGAAACTTTCTACCTCACTGAAATGAGAAGGGAAAAATGAAATGATTCATTTTGACCTTTTTCCATAGAAAATATGATCTAAATTGACACATTCCAACAACGAATTTCTATTTTGGAATTTCTGTATTTCCAGTGGAAACTTACTGAGACGAACTGGTGTCAATCTGCAGATGGGAACTCACTGCTGACCAGCTTCTGGCATGGCCTGTTTGCTTTGAAAGTGGCTTCAGTTCAGGTAGCACTTAGTGAAACTGATCCCTCCCACAAGAACAGCTGAAATGTACATAGTCCTGTAGACCCGAGGGCAGATTCAGGGTTGAGCCATGAAAGAGCACGGTAATCACGGTGCTGTTTGAAAGCCTCAGGAGACATGCATGGAGCTGAGCATGTGCCAGGATGTGTCCACACACAGCATGGTGGCGAGGAAGCTCTCACGTGTGGTATGTGGGGTTTGTCCCGGTCTGTGTTTGAAGCTTGCTATTGCAGTAAATATTGTGTTTACTCGTGTGGAATGGATAAGCCCTGCTGTAGGGGGTTTGTAGTTGAAAAATGCCAGCGAAATGGAGCTCAAATCCCCTGACCTTGGCTCTTTGGCTTCCGAGATGTGTGGGTGAAAGAGCACTGTCCCTTGCACTCTGGCAGTGCAAGTCCAGATAACAAAGTCTTTTTCGACCCACTTTATGCTGCAAGTTAAACATTGATATTGAACTTTAAAGGGTGAAAATCATATTTTTTAGCAAATAAACCATTTGCCAAATTATCATTTAATTGCCCAATCCCATCCTTGCAGAGCGTGGTGAGGGAGCACCTCTGTGCAGCTTGCACTGAGTCAAACCCTGCAGATCAGAGCTGAGGGAAAACACTACTGTGGGTTTATAGGCTCCAGACATGAGAGAATCTGACAAGGCTGCTCTTCCAGTTGGGCTTTACCCTTCCAGTCAACAACCATGGGAATCCATGTACAAAAGTCTAAATAAATCCCAGTCCCAAGAGTATTCCCATGGTAGCTCCCAGATTACATGTGCTCCTGGTGCTCCATAGGTGGCTTTTATAAGCTTGCCTTCAGGACAGCATTTTAAGATCCTTATCTGGCCTGTGTGGGTTGAGCAGATCCTGCCCAAGGCTGTCTAAGGTCCGAAAGCTGGGTGTCTGTGCATTGACCCACTAAGGTTTGCCCCCTGCCTAAAACCTTTGGGACCAAGAAATTAGTCTCAGTGTGCCTATGCACTCCAAGGAAGATGAGTTTCCTTGTGAGCTTTGAGCACATGCAGTCCTGGACACTACAAGCATTTTTGGATGGGAGTTTCTCACATCTTCCATTTTGGCAAGAGGTAAATTTTTGCTAATGGGGAAGGAAATAAACACTTGGGGGATCACCTCTGTGACTGTGTATGACACCTGTAGTCCTCCTGCATGGGGCATCCTGGCCCATCTGAGACCAGATCATCTATCTTCCACATCAGTAGTGGCCTGTGAGCTGCTACTACTAAGAGTAGAAAGGTTGTCCTACCCTTGACCATACCTTACTGCATGATGGTTGCACCATTTTGGTGAGAACCTAGCTAAAGGAGAGCTTGTCTAGCAGAGGGCTGCCATGCTGCAGGCCATCATGGCTCAGCATGGCACTCAGTAGGGACTTCAGCCCAGACTCCAAAGTGAAGGCCTGTGTGCACATCATGCCAGAGCCTTGCTGCAGTGTTTGTAGGATCCTGGTTGTCCTCTGCAGCACAACATTGCTACCCTGCGAATTGGGCAACAGCTGGCAGCAGTGCAGGGATTTCACAATCTTCACTTGCTCAAGTCCGTGCTGCTTTGGGGGAGTGTTTGTCTGTGAACAGCGCTGGACAAATTAAAGTTGCATAATCCCATCCTGTGCTACTTTGAACTCTTTCATTAGAATTGTATATTTTTTCCTTTTTTTCTGATCAGTTTTCCCCTTTCCTTTTCTCTCTGTTGTTTCTACTTAAGCAATCCTGGCACAGCCTGGTTGTGCTGGCTCCGTCATGCCCCAGCCTCACACCCGAATGTGCACTGCTCCAAACCTGCCCTCTCTCAGGGGTGTTTCTTTCCATGCCTGTTGGTCACCACTTTCAGTTGAGGAGTTTTTTGGGGTGTCTCTCTTTAGTCATGACTTTGGTACACCGCTCTGCAAGGGTCAATCTGCCACCAATGGCCAGGGAGCTGAACCTGTGAAGTGGCCTAAAAACCATCTATGCTGTGGTCACTGCAAACTGCAAGGCTACTGAGGAAGATTTCCTGGGAAAGCCAGGACTGCAAACACAGCATTGCACTTGGGGGTTTTAATTTTGTTTTTATTATTTTCACTGCCTAATGTGTGTAAAACATTGTCTCACCAAACCTCTCCCATAACCTAAGCCACAGCAAGGGAAACAGCAAGTGCCTTTGTTGCTAAAATGGCAGCTGATTTTGGTGCATTAGTAGTCCAGATGAGGGAGGAGGAGTTGGGGCAGAGGACAGATGAACAGGAAAAGAGATTTTAAAAAGTTTCAGTTTATCATGGAATTCTAGGTTTTATGTTGGTGCAGAGGACAAGGTATTCACCACACTGCTATTGTTCCCAGAGATTCCTACAGGATAGGAGCACATCCATATTCATATATAGGGACAGTCACATACACCTTCTATGTCTGAAATGGTTCCTCGTCACAATATTTAAATACCCATTGCGCTGCCACTGTTAGATCTGGGCGAATAATCCACAATGAATAATGTATCCAATGAATCCGTCTCTGCTAATTGTGGAATATTCACGAGCAGATGGCAATTTGAAGCAGTTTTTTTTCACATTTCTTTTTTTCTCCGCTTCGCTGATGGGAGGTTTGCTGTAAGTAGGTGATATTTGAAATTCAAGCTGTGTTTCTAAGTTGAGATTGGCCAGTTGTGACATGATGGTGTCCCTCTTCCCGCATTGGCTGAGTGTACAAAGTACTTTGGATACAAATACTCGCATGTGCAAATTTAAAATTCAGTTTCCATGGTTACTCATGCATGCAGCTTTGAACTTCACTTTCCTCCAACATTTGTGCTAGTAAAACCCATTCAGTCTAAGGTTTGTAGAAAGTGAGTACAAAAGATGCACAAGGCTATATTTGCATGCTTAAGTAGAGAAGATTCCTCTTCAAAACCTCCGTCTGGATAGTCACTGGGCTTTTCTGCTACCTTTTCTGTTGCCTGCTTTCATGGGGTTCAGCCTACAGTAATTTTCTTTCCTAATATTATCAGCCTTTGTGACTCCAGTTTTAGCACCACAAACACACGTATAGCTGGGTGATATCTCTATCTGCAAGTAGATGCAAACATCTCGTCATCTGTTCTGCACTGGGCAAAGCAAGGTGTTTATTTTTCTTGCAATTCAAAGCTCAATTGGTTTTGCAAAATCAGGGTTCTGTCACTTCTAGTTAATCCTGTGTCATTCAGAAATAACAAGGCATTAGGACACGTTCATCTTTGTTTTGCAGCAGTGACAGAGAGAGAGGAGAGAAAGGGAATTTGAAGGAGTTTTGAAGTCAAGGCAGTTAGAAAGAGTTGAGCTGATGGGAAAGCAAGTCGTTTTGGTTTTCAAAAGAGCAAACAAGATGCCAAAGAGTCAGAGCGCAAAGCCCTACTGTAGGTGAGTCATGAGGGTGTGTATCTGTCCCTCGTGAGATCCTAACACATACCTTTAACTGCTGATAAAAGAATACCTGGTCTGCATTGTTTTCCCAAATACATTCCCTTACTGTGAAAAGTATTAACTTTCCAAAACTTCCCCCTCCCATCCCACTCTTGGACAGTTTAATACAAGTTATTTTTGTTTGGCTGTCACGTGTCTTGCGCAATATTTCTGTAGCCTCTGGACAAACATATGAGAGGGAGCAAAGGTTAACCACGATTTATGTCTGGGTTTGTAATTGCCCTGTGGGAGCAGCATGGGGCGAGCTTGCCTGGCTGGCTGTGGGTGCATGTTGTGCACAGTGCTTCCAGACACAAAAATCAGGATAAAGCAGCCCCCTTTCACTTGAAACCAATACCCGGGATTTCATTAGCATGTTCTGGCTGTATTTCAAATGAACAGTAAATTAAAGACATGGGGTGCAGGGTCAGGCTGTGGTTGAGCCCTGCTTGGAGCCCTCGGGTGCCCCCAGAGCTCATCTATCCGCAGCTCTGTTATTTGGCTTCTCCGTGTTGCCGACTTTAACCCTGCTGCACAGCAACAAGTTACGGAGTCAGGGGCTTAGCAGGGACCGGGAAAACACTACGTGGACCGGGTCTCAGGTGTGGGAGAGATCAAGGCTCTCCCCTCCCATTCAGTGGGACTGGGAAGGCAGCAGATTTTCACACAAATATTAGCAGCTGGGAATATTCACATCAAGTCCATTGCTGGGAAAACACCCCACTACCCATGCTCAGTGCCTGACCTTTGTTAACTATTCAGAGTGCAAAACCAAAAGGCTTTAAAGTGCTATCTGCTCTGAAATGGGTGACAAAGCACAGCAATGACCCCGTCTCATTCAGCAGATGTGATCTCTGGTCACTTTGTGCCCAGCTGTGTGTATTCAGGCTCAGAGCTGTTGACTTTAGCAAGAAAATGACTTGCTGCTGCCCTGCAGAGCTTGCCAAGCTGTTCCTTGGACTGGATGATGTTCCTTCATGTGCTGCAGCACCTTAACTGGTCACCCATCTGTCCTAAGGCAGGGAGATGGAGGGTGCCACTGGTAGGGGGATTTGTTTTGAGTGATAATGGAGTACTTGGAGGGATGGAGTAGGGCATCGCAAAGCTGAGGATCTGGTGGTATGATACCTGTGTGCTGAGGAGATCTGTTGTGGAGCAGTGAGTGGTCCTGCAAATGTGGTGCACTCCTGCTTGGGAATAGGTGGCTGTAACAGCAGAACCAGAGGGTTTTGGTGATAGTTGCTGACAAAAGTGTCATCGGTTGCCTTGTGGGTTGAAAATAGCTTTTAAATCCTAGTTGCACAACCTAGGTTTCTCAAGACTTTCCCCAAACTGCCTCTCTGGCACTAGGAACAAGTCTGAGAATTTCAGCGCGAGAGGAAATTCCCTCAGAGAGCCCAGAGAGGTTCAGAGGGAAGAGAGCGCTCAGCTCTGACACTTGCACTGCTGCTGTGTGTATCCCAGGCAGATGGTGGAGCGGCTCTGCCCTTTAGCCAGGACAACAGAAGAAGCAATCCTGGTATATCCTCCTCTGGGATATACCAGAGGCAGAATAGAAGGGAGTGGAGTTTGGAGTGAGTCCCCTGTGATGTCTCCACCTTCCTTTCTTCTCTTAGCGTGTTGTACCATCACCTGGTGCATGGAAACAATGTGGTCTCCCTGTTTCAATGCTTGGAGCACTCCTGCCAACACCGCCTGCCTGAAGGATCAGAGCATGGGGGACTCCCCAGGAGCCTCTGGGGTCTCTCCTCATCCTCTGTCCCAGCGGGCTCGCAGGAGCAGCCTTGAAGCGCTGCCTTTGTTCGCAGGAGGCACTGGCAGCCCCTGCTCTTTCTTCGCTGGGGGCTGCGGGAGGAGGGGCTGCTGCAGCAGCAGATGGTCCCTGTTGGAGGGTTCAGGGGCCTCCTGGTAGCCAGGTTGTGGGGGGATCCCCTTTCACTGCTCAGCTGGGGGAGGGCTCGCTTGCCTCTCACATGGTCAGTTCCAGCTGAGCGCATCTATGGGATTATGCTGCTATTCATCTAATTGAAATTGTATTTGGAGCAAAGAGACAGTATCTCTTTCCTAGATGAATCTATTATGCATAAACTGCACACAAAGGCATCCTCCTGCCAGAGGAGAGGGGGTGTCCGGGCAGCCAGGACCCTGCTCTAACTTCAGCTCTGCTGAAAACAGCCCTGGCTCCCTCCTGCAGCTCATCACAGCCCATCCTTTAACCCCTCTCTCCCCAGAAGGGCTGCTTAGCAGCAGATTTCCCTCCCCTTTCATTGTCCTGCTCTGTTTGCTGACAGCAGTGTGAAATGCACAGCTTGTCCCCCACCTTCAGCAGGGATGTCCCACCTCACTGAACCGGGGGGTTCCCAGCACTTGTCCCCCTGTCACGCCAGAGCATCAGGCACAACAGCTGGGGCATGTGAGAAAAATTGCAGTATCCTCCTGGGCTGCCTGGCTGGCGTTACAGCAAGTCACTGGTGCCACCCCTCCTGCACACGCAGCTGGGCACGTTTATAGCCATGCTTCCCTCAGGAGATGTAAACCCACGGAGGCATGGGGAACCTGTAAATGAATGCAACTATCTAAGTGCAGAACGAGGAGGGGAAAAAAAAAATCACATACCATCCATGATGGCTTTATGGCTGAAATCACTTTGCACACACCCTTGTGTAAGAGCTACCAGAGTTCACCTGCTATCAGCCCATGCCTGCAGATAAGAACAAGCTTCGTTTCTCTGAGCAATGTGAGAGCAGGAGAACTTCTATGTGGAAAAGGAAATTCTTAAAAAAAGAGAAAATCAAGATGATTGCCCTTGCAAAGAGTGGTGTAAGCATCTGGTGTGAGACGAAGAGCAAAGCTCTTTGGTAAGGAAGAGCTGTACCTGTGAGACCCTTCACAGGAGTTGTGGCTTGGGGAGCAGAAGTCAGGGTAGGATCTTCCTGACCACGATAGTGCCCTTCAGAGATCGCAAGTGGTGGGAGGGGAGCAGAGGACAGTCTCCCGACTGCAAAGTGGCTGTTTGAGGAGTCCCTGCTGGCTGATTTCATTTGCAAGCATAACCCCTCTGAGAATGGCTCATGAAGGGTGTCAGAGGCTCTGCTTGACGTCTGGGAATGTTGTGTCAGCTGTGGATTTGCAACCTGGTCTGGCCTGCTGGGCCAGCTCTGGCAGCTTCCTCTGAGTGTAGGTGTGGGAGCTGCTCTGGCATTCGGTGGCTTTGTGAGCAGCAGCTGTAGACAGCAGGGAGGTCCTGAGGTCCCAAACATGGTTCTTGTGGTAGCCCAGATGGGAACAATGCTAGCCAGGTTGGCAGAGGTACCTTGGCTGTGCTACAACAGTGCTGTGCCAGGTCAGGTTCAAAGAGGCATTTGCCTTGAACATCCCTTTACTAGTTTGGGGACACCAGCATTGGGATTCAGAGTCCCGTGTCTCCACTCCTAAGAAGAAAAGAAGATCAAAGCCCTGCTGACATATGTGCCAGCTTTGCGGGCACAGGGGATGGAGGGTTCCTGCTCTGCTGCTCTCAGCTGCTCTTTGTTCTTCTGCGTGGGGCATCCTGAGTTGCTCTTCTGCCCTTCATAAGCTGGAGAGGGAGGAAGGTTCTGTCTCTCCGTGAGCCTCATAATCCTGGTGCATCCTGTGAGAGAGCTCCTTCCTCACAGCCTCTTCCTCTCTCTCCTTTGGTGAACACCCTTCCTCTGCTAATATTCCTACCCATCCTCTTCTAGCACCTTGTCACAGAAGAGCTGGTAAAACTGCTTCATTGGGCACCTCATTCATTCTCATGCTGGTTTTGGGTAATCGGGACAGGCTGTGGCATCCTATGCGTATAGTCCCCAGCATGTTCCCCTTTCACCTCCTAGCCTGGCTTCTTGTGGGATCTGGGTCTTCCTGTGGGGTCCAGGCTAAGAGGGAGGACTAAAGTGCACAGGGGCCAGCCCTGTCTGAGCAGTGTGTCTGGATGCTACAGAGGGATGAGTGACTGTGACCTTGTTCTGCTGGAGTCCCTTTCCATTAGGGTCCATGGGACTTTCTTCAGTTTCTTCTGGGGTGCATTGGAAATTTGGTGGGTGCCCCAGACTGTTCTGGTCTCTTTCTCTCCTTTAGTCGCAGCTTTAACTTTTTGGTTGGTCATTTTTGGAAGTGCATCCCCAAGGGGCTGGGTGGTTGCCTGAAGCTGTACAGCTCACAAATTGCTTGAAGCTCCTCAGTCTTGTATGTAGAACCCCTCAGAGGCTTGGTTGGGAAAGACTGTAATGATCCAAAACATGGATATCAGGTGGAAGGGGAGCTATCCAAAGGGACCCGGAGAAGCTTGAGAAGTGGGCCCATGTGAACCTCATGAGGCCAAGTGCAAAGTCCTTAACCTAGGCTGGGGCAACTGCTGGTATCAATACAGGCTGAGGAATGAAAGGATTGAGAGCAGCCCTGAGAATGACTTGGGGGTACTGGTGGACAAGAAGCTGGACATGAGCCAGCAGTGTGCGCTGGCAGCCCAGAAAGCCAACCTTATCCTGGCCTGTGTCAGAAGTGTGGCCAGCAGGGCGAGGGAGGGGATTCTCCCCCTGTACTCTACTCTCGTGGGACCCCCCCTACCGTTATGCATCCCACCACATCAGAAGGACATGGACCTGTTGGAGTGAGTCCAGAGGAGTCCACGGAGATTCTCAGAGGGCTGGAGCCCCTCTGCTATGGGGGCAGGCAAGAGAGTTGGGGGTGTTCAGCCTGGACAAGAGAAGGCTCTGGGGAGATCTTATTGCAGCCTTCCAGTACTTAAAGGGGACTTGTAAGGAAGATGTGAACAAACATTTTAGAAGGGTCTGTTGTGATAGGACAAGGGGTCATGGTTTTAAACTAAAAGAGGGTAGGTTTAGACTAGATATAAGGAAGATTTTTTTTATGATGAGTTTGGTGAAACACTGGAAGATGCCCCATCCCTGGAAACATTCAAGATCAGTTTGGATGGAGGTCTGAGCAACCTGGTCTTGTTGAAGATGTCCCTGCACATTGAAGGGGTTTTGGACTAGATGACCTTTAAAGGTCCTTTCCAGTTCAAACTATTCGATGATTCTACAAATTTTTGTTACACAGAAAGAGACACCACCTAGTCAATATATGTTTGCAGAGCCTTTCCTGGTCATAGGATTTGTGCCAAATCTCATCTGTTTTAGGTAAACCAAATTTTCTCTCTCCATACATGAATCCAAATAAACATGAAGGGGATCTAGTTTAAAGCTGCAGAGCCCCAACACAATATAGCAAAGCATATGTGAAACTTCTTCAGGAATCTACCAAACTGGGGAAAGGAGTAATTTCAAAGGAGACATGGAATGGCAAATGAGACAGTTGTGTGCTATGCTGTCTTGATGTGCAACACCACCCCCCCTCCCCCCAACACTCCTCCCCATCATTCTGCAGAGAGAATGAAGGGCTAAAACAATATTTTAATGCTGATGCTGAAGCTTTACAAGGAGCTGGTAGGAGGCAATGATGTTGTGGTTGTTCATGTGCTAAGCAATGCAATGAGCAACCCAAGTCTGCTGTGCTTTTAGGGATTTTTGTAATGTGGTGTCAGCACTTTGGAGTTCTGCTCAGACTGGAGATTTGTAACAGAAACTTGAAATTTCCCTGAATGGGGATGTCTGGATGTGAAAACAGCAGGAGAAGCAGTGAGAAGAAGTGTTAAAAGAATGGCATGTGCTGATCTGCTAGATCAGTCATCAGAAGCAGAGCAATCCACATGAAACTTCTCAAGGCATCTGGAGCAGTAAAACAAAGGACAGACTAAAATAAAGGAAAGATTACACCCAGAAAGGAGCCCAACCAGCCTGAGTAAATCAGCAGCCTTCCTAATGACTCACAGAGGCAAGACAGGATGAAGAGAGAAAATAGCCCAATCACTGTCAGTTCCTAAAAGGTACAAGAGGCATGCCCTTGATCCAATGCATAGCCACCCACAAAGAATCCAGGAGCTGTGATGAGGAATAGAGGGCTGCTGTCCCTTATTTCCCATGTGGCCACAAGTCGTCCTGACTGGGCTACTCGGGCACACACATCTTGGTGCTGGTATGTGAGCATGAAAGAATGAGTGAGTGAAACCTGTGAGAGACTGAGTGTGAGTTGAATCAACTTTGTCAAAAATAAAACCACCTTCCCCTCCTAAAATAATCTTGCATTGAGCTTCGTGCTGCAAATGGTATTTTTGCATTCCCCAGTAACCTCCATGGCCATTTCTAATTGTTTGCATTTTTGTTTCTATAGATGAAAACACGAGCAGGAGACAGGTCCTGCAGTGTGGATGCAGCTGGAGTCTGACTTCTGGTAGACAGGCAGGGTTTGGATACCTGTCTCAGGTGCAAGTAGGGTGCACCAGAGATTAGCAGAGATTCAAATAACTCCAAATGGCTTTGCAAACTACTTAAACCTATGCATGCAGTCACATGGCAGTCTAGGCTCTAAATGAGCCTTCCAGTGCCAGCTCTGTCTGTCTAGTTCTGGGCTGGATCTGTGCAGTCACAAAGCACAGCCATGTCTTCTAGCAGCTGAAGGGAGTGTGATAAGTTACAAAGGATTCTTGCAGTGGAGGCATTTTCCCGTGCATGCCCAGGTTAGAGGCATTAACCAAGACCCTGTGGGCATATAGATTAAATGGTTTGTGGGCAGTTTCAGACTTCCTGTAATAAAATTATTTATGTGCATATAAATAAACCAGAACGTAGCAATGCACACTGACTCTGCTGCTGCTAGGGAATGGTCTGCGGACTGTGGTGCGCTATGGGGATGCTTCACCAAGCCAATCCACCTGCAGCATCCGTCTGGTCATGCTCTTGGAGCGCTAAAAGCTGAGGGCTTGCAGGGAACCCCTCTGTTTCACCCCTTTGATTACTCCCAATCACCAGGCTCCCAAGTTGCTGGGATGATTGGCTGCATCTTCCTACAGCCCTCCCTACAGCCCAAGGCTCATCTGTGCCATCTTTAGTCCAAGAGGCAGCCCTCATCCATGTGCGACTGCTCTGCACCTTTTGCTTCCTTGAAATTTGCAAATGTTATATTCATTATATGGATATTGTTGATTGGGTTGTTTAACCCAGACCTGCCTGGAGTCCATGGCCAAGCTCTGATGTTATTAACTAGGTAAAATGTAATTTCCTTACACATTAGTAGCCTCCATATCATAAAAAGGGAATTTGTTTCCTGCTGGGTCCTAAAAACAGTTTGATAACAGTCTTAAGAGAGCACAAACACAGGCTCTGTTTTTCTAAGTGCACCTGCCCCAACATGCAGTGTCACAACAGGCAAGGAAAAATATTTGGTACTGACTGTGCCCCCACAGTCCTCTCCCTGTGACCAAAATCTTCCCTTTACTATGCATTTATTTAATCTTTTGAGCTATATGCAATGCTTGAAGTAGAGGAAAGAGCAAGGCCAGCAGATGTAGCAGCACCAGCAGGACTGCTGATGCACTGAACGAGGTTGTCCCTTTTTGCCAGCAGTGGGGAGATGAGCCCTGATGGACTCATCCTGGAGTTGTTTGAAATCCAGCTTTTTTTGCAAAGTGTGGTATGGACAATTGCTTTACAGTCCTTCCATAGCTGCTGGAATCTTCTCCATCCATGAACAACATCCTAAACTTCTGTGCATGCTGATCCCTGGCTTCTCACTGAGGGGTGCCTTGCCATGGGTTTTCTTGGTACCAACACAAGCCGTATCTTTTCTAATCAGCTGTGTCATACAACCAGAAACTTAGTTCATATCGTTCTCTGATGGAGGCAACTCACGCTTCTTAGCCTGAATCTGCCCTCATGACCTTCTACTGCCCCAGCTCCTCTTCTAGTGCTGCTGTCACTGGTTCTGGAGCCACCTGGCTTCAGCATCTAAATTCACCTCAAACATGAGAGGTGCTCTGCTTTCCTCCCCATTCACCTCCTGCAGCACCCAGGCCAGCTGCTCCCAGGGGTGTTTGTGCAGAGATGGTGCTGCTGGCATTTTCTTTGTGCCATGCATATTCCACTGACAGTTGCAAAACAATGTCATCTGCTGTGGTTCCTGCAGCTGTTTCCAAGTGCAGGGCTTGATCTTCTCTGGTTTGTCTTAGCTGAACTCAGTGTGGATGCTTGGTGTGCTCTGCTCTGAGCTGCCTGATTTGAATCCTCTCTCTCTGTAATACAGGGGATACTCTTCAGCTGGCAGGCTGAGCAGTTTCACCCATGCTGGCCACTGGCTGATGATGTTCCCCTCTGTCTATTAGTCACCTGCAGAGGTACAGGAAAACAGTGTGTCACTGCCTGGCTTGATCTTCCCCTTTCCTTGTCACTGTGCAGTCCTGAGATCTACCCGCCTAGGAGAGCTGAGCATGGCAGGTGTTCCTTTTTCAGTGCAGAAAAAGAAAGGACCTTATCAAACCCCCCCATCATACAGTGCAGTTGGGACACTATGATCAGCTGGGACAGTCTACCTCAGCAAGAATGGTGAAAAACGCAGTTAACACCTATGGCCTTGGGCTGTCAGTGATAAAAAGCACTACATCTTAATCCAGAGGAGGTCCAGAGAACTACTCACAGCCCCCAGTGAGTAGCAGATCACCAGACCAGGCTATGTGAGATGACTGTGGTGGGTAAGGCATGACCCACTGCCTCTCCTTTGCCAGAATGGAGGACTTCATGAGCACCAAACAGCTAGGAATGATGTGTGATCACTTGATGCTGGCGGTTGTGTTGGGGCCTGAAGAGCTTGTGGGCCAAGTCTGCATTCACCCAGATGGAGGTTGCTGGACACAAACCAGCATCTCTAGTTCCCTTGGGTGTCAGTGTTGCAAGATTGGCTCCTCAGCCTCAAAGGACCTGCAAGCTATTTTGTTTTCACCCACTGTTATTACTCTCTTTTTAAAAACATAGCGTTCATTAGTTTCAGTTTTACGTGGAATGCTGTGCTCAGATGTCTCTATAGTTTCATATGCTCTGCTCCAGAGCTAACTGAAAAATACTGAAACCAGGAGGCACACAGGAAAAAACTCCTCTGAGCTCTGCACATCTTCATCGCTCTCACTCACAATTCCAACTGTCTTACCTGGAGGTGCTGTCAGCTGCCTTTTAAGCTCTTGTTGTGGTTTATTTTACTTAGAATGAAAGGATTTGAGAGATGTGTCTTGGTCCATGTCAGAGCTGTAAATGCTCAGCATCATGGCATAATGCCATGCTGTTCAGCTCCTGCTGCCTAATTCCTCTGAAAGGCTCCTGTACATTCATTCCTCTAGGTCAGTACCTGGGACTGTTTAAAATATCACTGTGGAGCTCGAGCATGGAGGTGGGGAATGAGACATACTGTGCAGGACCTGATAGGATGTAGTTGAAGACCACACCACGCACTGTGGCTCCCTTTCTGCTTTGTTTTGAATCAAGTTAGACAAGGGCATCTAGCGAGCTGCTTTGCCTGCCTGACACAGGCACTGCCTCTGGGGACAACTCTCCTGCTGGAATATCTGGGTTGCAAAACACTGCCAGTGCAGAGCTGGAGGGGTCCCAGCAGTCAGGATAGTTACCCTGCAAAGAATATCAAAACCAGGGCAATACTCAATGGTATCTCAGACTCCTGGGTAACCTCACCAGGGGAATTTCTGAAGCATTTCTTCACTGGGTGCAGGGAAGTTAACTGGATTTCTGGGATATCTTGGAAATGTTGCTCCCCATGTGTTGCATTGGTCTGTTCTTCCTAAGAGGCAATTCACTCCTGACCTATGAAATGAGTGTGGAAATGATTGCAGGCTGTTGGTGGCTTTGGCAAGTTGGGGATGTAATGGGAAGGGGTCAGTAAGGGGGATCCAAGGAACTGGTGCGATGAGAAGGATGGTGGGGTAGATGTCATCAATGTGGTCCTTCAGCCAGGGGTCTCCTGGCTGCAAGGGGACCATCAATAATGCCCTCTGCCCCACTAGAACTGTGCACTGCCCTGGTGAGACACCGGTAGAAAAGCAGCAGCATGAATGTCCCCTGCCCCCATCGCTTCCTGTTTATGTGTTTCAGCTTTCTGAAGTTTACCTGTCCCCATTGCCACCACCTCATCTAAGGGCTCCTTCTGGTCTGCAGCGTGCGAGACATCTAAGAGGGAGGAGCAGGAACCTGCACGGTGGAGCTGCAGCTGTTTGCACAGCAAGAACTTCCAGAAAACAAACTCTAGGCAGGGGGAACAATGCACAAACTGAAGCTGAATTCATTGGTATGAGTTCAGCTTACTTTTCCCATCTTGATTCTCTTTGGTGTGACTTGTTTTTTTCAAAAACATTGATCTCTTGCTTGCCAAATGATTTTGACAAGTAATTATCAGCTGATTTTCACTAGATTTCACTTCCCATCCCATGAGTTTATGGGTATGTCAAACCATTTTCTCCTTGAATTAGGACAAATTGTTGAAAGTTTCATGGAAGAGGTCATTTAAAAATATTTGGTTTGAATTAATCTAAACTTTTTGTTTGAATAATTTATAAATAATTTATTCTCTTCCAAGAGTTTAAAAAACATTTTGAAGTATAAATTTCCAGAAATGTCTAAATGAGAAGAGATTTTTTTATCTTCAGAACAGTTTAGTTTTTTGGACAATATATCATTTTCAAAAAATAGCCTTCCCTTTTATTTTGTATGCAGCTTGGGTTGTTTCCCTCCACCAATTGCAATTTCTGTTCCCACCCATGTGCAACAACACATTTCAGCTGGGCAACTTCTGGCCAGGTGTGGTGCAGAGACTCTTGGGACTTCCTGGGACTGCTCCCACATTATTGTTGTTTGTGAGGAGATAAACACACTGCTAAACTACAGTGTGTTGCTGCTGGAGACTGACGCGCTGCAGAGGATGTTCATTGTGTATCAACAGTCATGCTTGCATGGGGACCCAGGTAAGTAGGCAGGGCTGCTCCATGCACAGCTATCAGCACATGGGCCATAGCCTGGCTGGATGATGCCAGCAACCACTTGCAGCTGAGTGAGATATTTTCCAGGAGACAGCACCCTTTTCCAGGAGACAGCACAGAGGGAAGGACCCTCTTCTGGAAGCAGGTATTTCCCCTCCCCTTGAGCTCAGCTCCCATGCATGCTGGGAATCATAGAATAGAATAGAATGGTTTG
>NW_010273928.1:0-12686 GCF_000690775.1 Eurypyga helias
GTGGATGCAAAGCTGGACATGAGCCAGTACTGTGTACTGGCAGCCCAGAAAGCCAACCGTATCCTGGGCTGTATCCAGTAAAGCATGGCCAGCAGGTCGAGGGAGGGGATTCTCCCCCTCTGCTCTTGTGAGATCCTACCTGGAGTACTGCGTCCAGCTCTGGGGCCCTCAACTTCAGAAGGATATTGACCAGCTGGGGTGAGTCCGGAGGAGGCCACGAAGATGCTCAGAGGGCTGGAGCACCTCTGCTATGGGGAAAGGCTGAGAGAATTGAGCCTGCTCAGCCTGGAGAAGAGAAGGCTGCAGGGAGACCTTATTACAGCCTTCCAGTACCTGAAGGGGCCTACAAGAAAGCTGGGAGGGGACTTAGTGATATCACTACAGGGCCTGTAGTGATAGGACAAGGGGTAACAGGTTTAAATTGAAAGCACGGAGATTTAGATTAGATACCAGGAAAAGATTCTTCATGGCAAGGATGGCGAGGCACTGCAGCAGGCTACCCAGAGAAGCTGTGGATGCCCCATCCCTGGCTGTCTTCAAGGCCAGGCTGGACGAGGCTTTGAGCAACCTGGTCTAGTGGAAGGTGTCCCTGCCCATGGCAGGGGCGCTGGAACTACATGGTCTGTAAGGTCCTTTCCAACCCAAACCGTTCTATGAATACTATGAAAATTTGTACAGAAAAGTTACCTAGAATTATTTGAGAAACCCTTGATATGTCATTGTGTTGGAATACCGTTCTATAAAAAGCTGTAAACAGTGTATTATGTGGGGTTTTTTTTTGAGCATCTTGGAAGCTCTGAAATCTAAGTAATGGGATTTTTCAGTCACAGCTTGGATGGCTAAATTCGAAATTATCTATGGTAAGGGAACAAGGACCAGAGCTTGCTTTCTCTGTGCCAGAATCAGTTTCTGAAGTTCAATTTTTTCATGAACATTCCAGAATTGGGCCTAAATTGCCAGTTTTAATTATAGGATTATGAAATGTATGTTGACTTCTCTGCATGGTATGTGGCATGGTAAACTTGGAGACAAGATGCCTGGTATGGACTTCAGAGCTGGATAGGCAATATAGCCCGGGGACCCAAGTAGGCATCACAACTGAAAACTTTAAATTGAGAGACCTATCCCGAGCTGCATGTTGCCATGGTTTGGCTTTTTAAAACGAACTTTAATATCTCTAACTTTATACCTAACTTTCAGGATGTCTTTAAAGTGTTCTGAATAATAGTAATTTTGAACTGAGGATATAACTAAATCCCATATATTTCTACTAATTTGTATTTCTGGTAAGTTATACTCCAGTACAGTGATTACCAATCCATTTATTCTACTCTGTGGAGTCTCTTAATGCCTAAAATTAAAATCTTGTTAGTTAACTACTCATTAATGCTAAATCTTTCACTTAAAGAGTGCTTTATTTTAGGATATATTGTGACTCTCCTTGACATTAAAATAAATTGGTAAGCAACAGCAATGAAATAAAATACTTTCAGAGGAAGAAAAAGTACCTTCTAAACACTAAAACAGATTTCTTGGCGTCACATAAAAAAAGCTCTGTGTATTGGGGGTTTCTTTGTATTGTTTCTTTGGCTTATGTGTGAAAACTGAGAATACAGTCATCTTTATAGTGGTCTGAGAAGAAGCTTTCACTTCTGCTTTATTTGACAATTTTGACTCCTGGTAGTATACTGCTGTTCAATGTTCTGAAGTTGCACAATGGATCCAATTCAATTGCAACAAGCAGTTAGGGGAGTACTAGAGAGGGAATGGAATTAAAGTGCCATTTTTCATGAATGCACAAAGTTTAGAAAGGTCTTGCAATTTACTGTTAATTTACAACAATTTAATTAACGCAGCCAGTTACAAATTCTTTGACAAAAGCTCAGATTAAAAACCTGTTCTCCTGTGGAAGGTTTAGGTTGCATATTATTGAAAGCGCGGTCTTAAAGAGCACACCATCCTTCAAGATGCAACTTTGATTTATTCCCAGAAAATGTCCTGTTAAGCAAATGAGATGGGGTAGAAAAAATAGGTTGGGGTAACATAATAATAAAGACAGAATTAATGCTAGTAGACAAACTTAAATGGAGGAACTCCTCACATCCAAGAAATTAGAATTCCAAACTTGGTATTTGTTTAATATTTTGTATATATGCTTCTGCATGGAATTTTCTAGTTAAAATCAACCAAAAATAGCAAAATGAGAAAGACTAATATCTGTGATATGGGTATCATGTTGACAATGAACAGGACTGGAGCTTTTAAATTAGTATGTGAACAATCCTGTTGCTTGAATTGAGAAAATAAGAGAGTTATGGGTTATTATACTGTATTTTTGTCAGTAGTCGAGGAAAATGGGAGACATTTTTCTGAGAAGAGGGGGAGGGAAGGGGTTTGCAGATATTTGTGGAGGATGATAACTCTTTAGGGTATTTCATTTTACGTCTTTCGATGGCTTCTGAAGACATACACTTTTTTTAGTTTTTTGCCTATACTTTGATTTTGTCCCTGCCTCAAGCCAATCTCCAGTGCAGCACTGATTCTGTCTTTTCAATCAAATATTTAGGCCTCACTAGTCCCACACCATCTCTGTCTGCACCATGTCTCTCTGCGGACAACTTGTGCCTGCCTACTAATTCTTCTTGCTCTCCCTTGCCTCTGTGAATTTGCTTCTTCTTGTCTATGTTTCTGATTCTTGGTTGAGGGTCTTTTCTCAGTTTTTGGTTGTGAGCCAGCTCCCCTCCACATACATTCACAAAAATCCAGCTCTGTCAGATATATTCTGTCCCTTGCGCTGTCCAGCCTTGGTGATCCGCAATTCTGAGTTGTTCTGGGATTGCTCATTTGGCCTAATTTTTCTTTCATCCACATCTTCTTATGTTCCTCTTGATTGCTTTCTTTGTCTAGTCAATTCCAGTTTTTTCTTTCAAGCTTCCAGTTCTACTCTCCACTACAAGCTGTTTTCTCCATCTTCCTCCAAGTGCTCTGTCGGTAAACCCTAAATCCTACTCAGTTACCCAACAATCTGAAGTGACAGGCCACTGTTTTCAACTCTGGTAGGGATATTGGCACAGGTGGGATTGCAGAAATATGCAGGATGACACTTTTGCTCGTGTTGTGCCTAATGCTTGCTAAACACAGACCTAATGTTGTATCTAATGCCTGTTAAATTACAGTGAAAATCTGGGTCTTCACTCATAACTAGAGGTTAGAGGAAACAATTCAGTTGTCTTGCACATTGAGATGACTACAGAAGGTCACTGGGGATGGTCTGTTTGGCGATTGGTTGTTAAGCTCCGGCAGATCTTGCCAAAAATACTGCAGACTGATTTCTAGAAGCTTGTAGGTTGGCTGAATCAGGTCAGATTTTTCACAAAATGAGCGAAGTGTACCACTCTCTTACAGAACCGTTGTCCAGCTTCATTTCAAGTTACTGATTCAGGGCAGGAACGTTACAGTTTTTCAAAGGGAGAGCTTACAAAGGCTTTTTTCTCAGGTCCTTTCGTGGTAGAAAAATGTTGCAGCCATTCTCTGACTTTTTAAAATAGTGGTGGTAAGGGGAGGGTGAGGAATAACTACATGAAGCAGACAATTGACATGGAAAATTTCAGGCTGAATAGTTTAAAAAGCTGCTGAAAATAGTCTTAAGTAAGAACTGCCAGGTGGCTTTGGTAACAGCTGATGTCACTACCCTGACAGAGCTTATTTGTTAGGGCTTTATGATATTTGTGTGTAAGGTAGGGTTGATAACTTTGTCTGTTTCTTCCCTTTTTTAAATAATTTTAAAATTTTTTTTTTAATTAACCTTGAATATAGCAAAGAAAACTTTTCTGTATTACTTTTGATATCTAGCTGATGTAAACTAGAAGTCCATTGTGAAGCCTTCAGGGAATATGCCTTGAATCAATTTAGTAAAAATGTTGTTGAAGCATAAAGAACAAGAGAAGTGGAAGTGATAGGGTAACCTTACTTCACTAGAAGAATCTTGCCATGTTTGAAGAGCTGTCCTCATTTTTTGACTTGGTGAGGGTTAAGTGTCCCAAAATACATTTACGTCCTTCATAAGGTTTTTGGTTATGAATAGATACTTTCAGTTTAAAAATATGCTTTTAAAATCTCATTACAGAGCAAATCAAAATGTATCCAGGGTTCTCCTCACTTTCCTTTAAATGTGGTAGGCATTACCAGTACAGCAGCCAGAAGCTGCCAACATAGAATCATAAAATCATAGAATGGTTTGGGTTGGAAGGGACCTTAAAGACCATCTAGTTCCAACCCCCCTGCCATGGGCAGGGACACCTTCCACTAGACCAGGTTGCTCAAAGCCTCATCCAGCCTGGCCTTGGAATACTTCCAGGGATCTGGTATCCACCACTTCTCTGGGCAACCTGTTCCTGTGCTTCACCACCCTTTCAGTGAAGAATTTCTTCCTGGTACCTAATCTAAATCTCCCTGCTTTCAGTTTAAACCTGTTACCCCTTGTCCTGTCACTACAGGCCCTTGTAAAAAGTCCCTCCCAGCTTCCTTGTAGCCCCTTCAGGTACTGGAAGGTGCTATAAGGTCTCCCCGGAGCCTTCTCTTCTCCAGGCTGAACAAGCCCAATTCTCACAGCCTTTCATCACAGGAGAGGTGCCTCAGTAACAGTGTGCTGAGTTGCATGTTATGATGATTATTGAGATGAAAAAATACAGTTTTGGACATGAATTTTTTCCAGTTTGGTCTTTTTTTTTTGGCTATTGTTGAGTGATTCTGATGGTTTTAAAGGGTAAGAAAGAGAAACCTTATGTAGTTCAAACAAAAATGACAATGGTTTTGATTTTGCAGTAATACTTATAATTTCTGTAGGTATCTAGCACTTGAATACAATAGGAAACGTGGAATAAAAAGAGCATTCACTGGAGCATAATAGTAATGAGATTTCTTATTTTCAATGCTAATTTTGCTCAAACAAAAAGAATAGCAACGGCAGGGTATGGTTTGGATGCTAAAAAAGAATTCTTTGAGTTTTAAAATTCTAGAGAATAGCTGAAAATAAATTTCTTTACAGAACTGCCTAACTCACTGTTGATTTGAATTACTGTATGTATTGGGGGTTGCACTTTCCAGTGGTATTTGATTGCCAGCTTCTACTATTTTGTTTTGTATGTCTGTCCATGAAGTTGTTCATGTTCATATGTCTCCACAGAACTCTTGTTTCTACATCTGTTTCTTATACCACTGGGATGTCTAGACTAATGAAGAATTATTTATGTTTATCATGTTTTATTATGTTTATTTATGTTTATCAGCTCTAACACCATTATTGCTCTGTGCAAAAAATGGTGAAAAGTATTTTGAAATTCTTTTTTTGGATGTCTTTGCATGTGGAACAGATGTGTTTTCAACTAGTGCATCCTATTTGGTCAGAAATTCAACAGATGCAAAACTTCATATCCTTGCTGTTCACCAGGTGACATGAGCTCTGTGTAGAATATGGAGGTATTGGTCAATTCTTATTTTATTAACAGCTTTAGGATATTAGTACCAGGTTAGTGGTTTTGAAAGAACATTACACTGTTGCAACTAAGCTTCAGGTAACAGGTCACTTGAATATTCCTAGTATATGCGCTCCTGTAATAAGCACTAAAGGGCATACGCTTTACTTGCGTCTTTCCTCATGTTCTCCTTTTTTTGCTACCTCATTCCATACACATTGTCTGAGCTTCCCTGACATGCTGTCCTCTCCTGCTTCTGCTTCTAGCCCCATTCCAGCACATTAGAACTTTCCTTTACTTTTGAGGGTCATGTGGTATATACCATTTTCCATCTGTGGACACTCTTTGTCCAAGTGGTCTCTTTTTCCACTTGCAAAGGTTTTAGTTGTACCAGTTATGCCTTGGGCAGTCTGCAACTTTGGCCCTGTTGGTACCTGAGAGATACTGCTGTTCTATATACCTGTAGGTGTCTGAAATCAACCAAAATGCAGTCTCTCCACCTCTCCCTCTCTTCCCTAGGCAAAGTAACTTTCTGAAACAAATAGGAAAAAAAAAAACCCTTTCCACAATAAAGATTTGCAGTAAAATCACAGGACTTGGCATCAGTGGAAGCTGGTTCTCCATCTGCTCAGTGCTTCCTTCTGAACTGTTCCTAACGTTACAGAAATTCATCTTTTTTGTTCTAATCAGACAAGCTGTCCTCTTTATTTTTTAAATTTTTTTGGTCTGAACTAAAAATAGGAGGTGCCAGATTTTAAGTATTAATTACATTTTCTTGATAAATGTATTTTCCTGTAAATATATGCGCATTATATAAGCTTTCATATCTGTGCCTTTTTCCCCAAGTTTCATCTAAAATGTAACCAAAACTGTATGATTGAAGCATAATGTGATTCCATGACTTGAATGCATATAAGTGTATAAACCACTTCTTACTTTCATTTTAACATTCTGATATCTTAGAACTATGTGACCATATGTGTCAGTGATAGTACTGCAAAAGTAATGGCAAGTAATAAAAGCCTAAAAATGTTTCAGAAAGATTTGTGTGCTTTATGATTTAGAATTGAATAGAGTAAGATTCACAGACTAAAGGGGTTACATTATGTTCCCATTAAAATCAGTATGGTAAGCCTTTTCCCATTCTTTTAATTTTTCATACCTTGATTACACTCATTTATTTGTTAGGTTCCAGATTTCTGGATTTAAAGTTTTCTGACCAACATCCTTCTTGAATCTTGGGCATTAATCTTTTGCTGCTAACTATATATTAATGGTATTTTTGCTGAATTGTGTTTAAGTATGCTTGGTTATGAAATCAGAAATCAGTAAGTTTAAATGTGGAACAATTTGTCCTTATTCCTCTCTTGCTGTTGTATTGTCCACAACTTGAATTTGTAGGCTTGAGAGCTAGATAAAAATGTCCACTCACCTGATTCACTCTCTTGTTTAATCGTGTCCTTTGTTTTTATAATATCCCTAAACCCGGTTCTGACTAGGCCTCATGTTGGTCATTGTGATTTCTGCCGCATCACCATCTCCGACTTCCCTGCCAGTGAAATCCCCTAACCAAAAATTAATTACTCTTACTCTTGTACTTAGGCAGTACATTTCAAAATTCAGTATGTTATTGCCACTACATTCCTGTTCCCTTTCTCCTGTTTTTACTGTTTTTTACTTATTTTCTGCCTTTTCCTTCTTCCTTTGGATTTTCCTTTTACTCCATGAACTTTCTGATTTTCCTTGTTGCTGTATATTACTTTTGATTGTTTTTAATCTTCTCTTTTGGATTCGTTTTTACATTTCTCATTCTGTACTACTGTTAAATTACCTGAATTACACTCTAAGCTTTAGAGCAGGGACTTTCTTTTGCTTGCCCTTATTGGTTTTTTTTTCCACTAATGACATGAGTAGATACTACTTCTGTCGTAATATTAAAGGATGTTGATTGATTTGGAGGATCTGTGTTTGTTTGAACTGTCATACTTTTGTTCTGTCGCTCAGCAGCCTACATGAGGGAAAGAAATAAAAAACCAGAAATTTTATAGAATTCTATAAAACTAAAATTTCTTGTTTATGGTGTGGTAAGAGTATCAGATGTAGCAGATTGGTTTAATTGCAGAAGCCAGACTTAATTTACTGTTCTGTTTCTCATAAGGATAAATTTATCAGTTTACAAACAAGATAACTGTGATAGAAACGTTTTCTTGTTTATCAGTGGATGCTCTAAAGCAGTGGTGTGATCAGACTCTATGTGAACCACCATCAAGTGAGACTGAGACCTGCTCTTCTAGCAAGATTCTCAGAAATTTGTTTGCAGGGAGCAGTGCTGTTTCTAAACATTTGGTTTTGGGGTGAAAGAAGGGCTGCGAAGTAGGCAGTGCTCTGAAGGACATAGACTGTCTTCCTTAATCTCAGCTGCAGCTCCTCTTTTCTTCTTATTCCATTTGTGGTCCAGAAACTTCTTCTCACGTTTGCTACTCATGGCTTGGGCTCTCCTAGCCCTCCTTTTAATGCTTTCTGAATCACACCTATTCATTTTCTTGTTGTTCTTTCCCTGATGCTCCAGTGTTCCCAGTTCCTACAGCCAACTTCTGGTCTGTACTATACTTTCTCTTGATCATTCCCCTGCCCCATGTATTTGTACCTGTTCAAAGAGCTTCCCCCCTACTGCCTAGATTTTTTTAATCCAGATTTGAATAATTTCTTGAAGAATGTCAAAGGCATATTGGGCCTTGCCAAAGTCTTTTTTTCAAAACAAGAGTTTTATTAACTAACTGTTCCACCCTCAAGGGAACTCTTCCATCCTGTTGTCCTTTCTTGCAAACCAAACCCTCTACATGTGTAAAATTGTGAAGTAGAAAGTCTTCTAATAAAAAGCATGTTTGAGGGATAGAATAGGGTGTGAGTGGTGAGGAATTATGTTTTCTTTGGTTCTGACTCATTTTCAACCTTTACTGGAATGTGAATCAGATGACCTTCCTTTGACAGTACACACTCATCATCTCAGTTTATAAAGCGTGGTATTTCTGAATTTGCTGCAGATAATTTGGATTGTGAAACTGATCATACTCTCTATTTCTTTTTAAGCTCTTGATTGAAAACAGCCTCTGATAATGCAGTATTTTCTGCTTGAATATGTGCATGTGCTGTGACATGCAGAAAATGTGTCACGGAAAAGTGTGTATCAGCTAGCTACAAAATGTAATAGGGCAAGGTGGAAGAATTAATTCAAAATGGGAGTGTTTAATAGGATGATATCATTCTACTGATTCTTGTGTCATAAAGGCTAGAGGCCATAATTGCAGATATTTATAGCAACTAAATTTGTCTGCTGGGAAAATGCTGGTAGAATGGGGGTATTGGAAAACTAAATATTTTAAATTGACGGTTCAGTGTTAGTAGGAAGTAAACCAAGTTAGTGCTAGGGGTGTAGGAGTAATAGTCCTAGAGAGAAAATCTATACAATTTGTACTCTTTCAGGAAAAGTTACCCTATTTGCAGTATTCATCGTCACCTTTCTGATGCCCAGGGACGTATACCAATGTGGTTATAATGGAAAACAGCACTTTTGCCCTGGCTTCTTCACTGATGGAGTCTTGTTAGAGTTACTTTTTCTCCTCTAGGCATACTTTGTATTTCTGAAGTTGTTAGAAGATAGAGTTCAGCATGGCAGATGACAAATGTTGATTTGCTTTGGGCTAACTCACTTCTTGACTGAAACCCTTAGCACAGAAATAAGAGTGACACTGCCAAGACAGAAGTTGTGCTCAACTGAAGAGGCAAATAGCCTTCAAAAGCAAAGAACATATAAAAAAGATGTTTTGAATTTCCCATGTAGATTTATTTCTTAATGCATGTTGCTACCCGATCTGACCGATTGGAATACCCACTCGTTCTGAAAGCCAGTAACTGCACCTCACCTGACTACCTTGCTGTCTACTCAGGACTTTGCCATGATGTGTGTGTGGGCCCAGGAGTTGGGGGAGCAATTAGTTTGAAAAAGATGGAGAATTGAGACAGCTTCTGCAAGCAAATCATATTAAGTCATTCTGAAGACCTCATTACTGTACTTTGTTCATTATACAGGTTTTACACAAAATACTGCGCTTCAGTTTGGGGAATAAGTCATCCATCAGCCTGGAAAAAAATCTAAAATGCAAATAAGATTCTTTAAGAAAGTTCTTATAGTCTGGGACCTTCAGCACTGCCAAGCTGTCACAGGTCTCTGCACATTACTTCAGAGACTACTAACTTGATCTGTCTCCTGAAAAATCAACAAATCCTGCTCCTTGTCACCTTCTGTTGTATGCAGGGAGCAAGTCATAGGTGCTGGTTAATTCCAGAGTGTTTCTTAAGGCCTGGAGCATTCATTCTCTCTCTCTCTCTTTTTCTCTCATCTTGGACATGGTTAATTTCCTTCTACCTTCTCATCTTGAAAAGCATGCTTTTCCTTTTAAGAAAAACAACAATAAATTTGATGCACCTTTCAGGTGCCCTTTTCAGGACTACATTACCGCTAGGACAAAAGCTGACGAGGAATTGATCCAGCACTTCAGTAGTGGTTTTATCTGTGTTTGGAAGAGACATGATCCCACTGGCACAACAGTGAGAATGGAAGGTGTTTGCATGTTCCCTTTCATCTTACAGTGTCACACTTGAGATGGGAGTGGGTGCAAAAAATAAGAAGTGGAGAAACTGGCTTTTACCCCAAGTAACAAAATACTTTCATTTGCCAAAAAGGGGGCTGGTTAACACTGCTTTTTCCAGCTGCAAAAAGTGGACTTGTATTTGCTTCCTGTGATCCCACATAGATGGAGGGAAAAAAAAAATGTGTAGCTGTTACCAGGAACATCTGTGACTTGGCTTCACTTGATGATGTTTTTAATCTCCAAGTAATTGTATATCTAATTATTAATTGGTTTAGTTGTCATGTCAGTCACTACTAAAACATGAATTCTGATGAAAACGGCTGTAATTTATTTTGGATTTTCTCTTCCTTTTGTACATTCTTAGATGGAATCTAGTGGATGGCTGTGCTTTGTTTCCTGCATGTCTTCACTGCTTTTGCGGAGTGGGATTTTTTTGGTGGGGTTTTTTTTGGTTTTTTTTGGTTCTGTTTGTTATACAGCTGTGGAATTCTTATGAATAAAATGTAATGAGTTTGAGGTTGTTTTATATTTTTCTTCTGCTCTTGATAATAAATGAAGATCACCTCCCCGCTTCTGAAAAATGAGTTTGAAAGACGCTGCAGTGATATTATGGATTTGGCCCATCACCAGATACGGATCTAGTTGCCTGATTTGACTGCATGAATGGTGCAAAACAGTTGGCAGGAACATGAAACAGAACAGCTGTTGAGAAGGAAGAGATCTTTGGGAATCAGGGAAATACTAGGATTGGTATTGGTAGTAGTAAGGGAAGAAGCAAGAGCTCCTTTTTTGGTGGTGGCATGCATGTGTATTGAATTAAATTGGATTAAATCCAGGTGCCTGCTTCTGATTCATCTTAATATACATATGCAGTTAAAATATTGACAAGTAAATTTTCTAATGCGAATAAGAGACTATGGTCTGTCTTGCTTTAAATATTCTATTCTGTAACTCCATATGATTCTGTCTGCCCCTTTTACATTTTTTCTGTTGTTCATTTCATAATGCCCTGTTAAGTGTTCTTTTACTCTTATTTTTATGTATCCTCTTTGTATCCCACAGACAACTTTATATCCGTGAGTTGTATTTGAATATGAAAAAAGAGGGGGAGGGAGAAAAAGAAGGAGGAGTAGAAATCTCCGAGAAGAACAATCTAGTCACTTAGAGGAAAATTGCCTACAAGTATGAGATGACTAAATTAACTTGTAGAAATGTAATCTGAAAGCATCAGATCTCATACCTGTAACTTACAAGCACACTTTAGCTTGTCAAAGAAAATTGATCTTTATAAATATCTCTGTGTAAAGTAACATTTAACTAGAGACAAAGCATTTTAAAGTCTCCTAAGTGTTTGATTTGGTCATGTTATCTTCGTGTTTTAAAACAACAACAAACCCTAGTGATTGTTTAACACCTGTACTTCAAAATAGTTTATCTGTATCTGTTTGGCTGTTCATTTATTAATAGTAGAGTCCTGTAATAGTTCTTGGGGGTTGTTTTTTTGCAAACCTTTCTACTTTAAAGTGTTTTAAGATGTTACCATTTTCTACTGTTGCAGTGATTATAGGAAACTGAGGAACTGAGCAGTGGAACCCATTTGGGAAGCAAAATTGGAGTATGAATTCAAGACCTGTGTTTACAAACTTGCTCAGTAGAGAGAAGGAGTCATTATAGATTTTAGCATGTATTAAAAAAGACCTGTAGGACCTTTTTTTTTAATTTTAAAAAGCTGCAGAGAGATATAATAATTTTTATTGCACAGTTGCAAATGCTTTATGGTGGTGACAGATGCTACAGACAATGTTTTTTTTCTAAATACCTAGAAAAAAATAATCTGTGCTACTTCCTGAAGTCTGTCAATCTCCCAGACTGGTTGTAAAATGAAATTATTTCATTCAAAAAAGACTAGTGAAATAAGTTTGTTCTGTTACAAAAATAACTCACTGAGCAAGCTATCTGATATGATAAAAAGCTGCTGTAATGCAGTTTTGAAAACTGAGGCATTGAACAGCTACACTGAAAATGTAATTTCATGTGAATAGAATTTAGTCATGAAAGGAAAGAACAGTAGGCTAATCCAGGGAGAATATAACATGGATAAGGTATATTTTGGCGACAGTGATAGTGTAGTCAGGAAGAGATGACATCCACATAATGGCATTAGGGATGATTTATCTAATTTACATTACAATACCTAAAAATTCTAAACAGCCTATTAAGGAGAGTATGTATAGGTGTTTAAGAAAATTACTTTTTCTAGAGTCTGTTTTTCTGTATCTGAGTTCTGACAGCTTGGCACTGCTGAACTTAGAAACGGTTCCATTTCCTCTTCTCCTTGCAACACTTTTTAAAATATACATTATTTTAATAGTTAGATGACACAATATTAGCCATTGTTTGTTTTTATATCTTAATGGCAAAATACAACCAACAAACATCTGTGAATTGCAGTTCCTTCATTTTTTAACTTGCAAAATATGTGAAATAGCAAGTGTAATAAAAAATCAGTTTCAGTAAGGTTTGGGGCAAATCTGAGGAAGTGAAATTTGCTGTTTCTTTC
>NW_010273928.1:12701-56247 GCF_000690775.1 Eurypyga helias
GAACAGTGGACCAGATTCTCTCTAGTAAGTGATTTTACATGGGAAGCTAAGCCCAGCATAGCCAGTAACATTTCATAGATTACAAAACCAAAGAAACTCTGTGATCAGGTGAGCTTTTCTGCATAACATGACCAGTCAAAACAGAGTTAGTTAGGAACTAGTTATTGGTTGAATTAGGGCATGTCTCAGTATAGCTAGTGTCAAAAGCTATTGTCAGTCTTGATTTAAACATTTTTAGTGACAGAGAATCCCCCAGAGCTCTTAGAAGGTTGTTTCACTGGGCTCTGGATCAATCCAATATGCCTTTGCCTTCACTGTTAAAAGAGTGCATCTTAATTTCCCTCTAATTCTCTATAATCTGAGGACCTCAGTGTGTTGCACAAAATCCACACAAATGACAGATTAAACACAGGGCAGATGAAGATTAGGTGATGTACATGGTGTGTGTGGAAATAGTCTCTTATCATATTTAAAGACATCTGAGGTGATTGTTACTACTCACTAGTTGAAAGCAGTGAAGCCTATAAATTAGGGAAAAATGAGAACACATCGTGGCATCACTATAAATCAGTGATACGGGCTTATTGTGTAACCTTTTTCAGTTTGGATCCCAGAGGATCCACAAGGAAACAGTGGTGCTGAAAAGTACAGCAAAAGGCAGCAGAACAACTAACAGTATGGAAGAATTTACATACGACACATGGCTGAGGCATGGTATCAGGAGAGTAGAATAGAGGTCTTCAGCCTCAGAGACAGCTGACTGAGAACAGTATGATGTAGCTGTCTGTAAAATCATGGAAGGATGGATATAGTGAATAAGAAATAATTATTGCCTTTTCTAGTGCAAGAAGTAGGAATTATTGAATGAAGCTGGCTGACAACAAATTCAAACCAAAGAAAGAAGGTATTTTTTAATGTAACACAAAATTGAATATGGAAGTTTGTCACAGGATCTTGTGGAGGAAGCTTAAATTTTGTGCATGTTCAATAACGCAATGGGAAAAATACTTTGAAGGTTATGTTACAAATAAGACATCAACTCTGGCTCAAGAAATCCCTGAACTACAAATAGCTAGAGGCTGACAGAATCTTTCTGAGGAAGTGTCCTTCTGTGTGTGCCCTATTCTTGGGCTTCCCTAAACTATTGCTGTTGGGCACTGTTGTGCAGAATTTGGGGGTATATGGAGCTTCTGATTCAGTCTGGTGTGAACTTTCCCACAGGATGTGCTTTTTTCTTCCCTGTTTGAAATCTGCAGAATTGACTGATAAATTTATATTTTAAGTCTGAGATGGTGTCAGTTCAAAACTGTTGGAAGGTATTGAGGTCCTGTAAAGGATTCACTTTTCTGTAATTTTAATATTTTCAGCAAGCTTGCTGACTTCATCACAGTTTGATATAGAAGTACATATAGTAGGGTTGTAGCAATTTGAATTCCTTATAAAGCATCAGTACCACTCGACAGGGCAGACTGTACAAGTGGGTATTTTTAATGCCTCATAACTGCAGGTATATTAAAAAAAAAAAAAGAAGAATGTTTTTCAAGAATACTGAAAACATACTGTCAAATAGAATGAGTTAGGTAAATGTCCACCCATGTCCTTGACGTCAATCCAGGAAAAAAAAAAAAAGAATGGAAAAAGCTGATACAGGATTTGGTTAATTAAGATTTAAAGCGTGGAGTCAATCCTTGCTAAAAGGACCTAAAGGTTGGGCAAGGACCAGCAGCGTCACAAGCAAAAGATAGGGATGAGCTGTACAGATCTAAGTCAAGGCTGTAGGGCTGCAAGTTTTGAGATGCCAGGAGCACGCAGTTACATCTGCTGTCACAAAGCTTCCTTCTATGCAGATGTTGCTTTGCCATATCACGCCCCTTCATAAAGCAGTTTATCTGCTGTAAAGGTATATATAAGCTGTTGTGTCTTGGTTTTAAATTGGAGTTTGTATTGACAGAGGGCCGAACATCTGTCGCCGTGTAGTCTCTCCTATAACTATAAACCGGTTTTGCCTGATGTGGCTCTGCCTGTTTAGTCCATGACAAAAGGAAGTGAATATAAGTAATATTGATCAGTTTGGCTTTCGGGAAGATGTCTCTTTACTTGTGGTTGGAAATACTGCCTAATATTACCTGCATGTATTTACAGTGCAAATGGCCCTGAAGTGTTTAAGTGCCTTTTTTCTCATTACAGTAACTCTGGGAGGTGAGGGATTAATTAATGAAGGGGGCAAGAGAGATTCAAATGGCTGTGGCGAATTTTGTGTTCATGTGCAATTCAAGGTGAAATGGACATTTTCGGCCTGTGATTTAACTATAGGAGCAGAAGTTCTGGATTTCACTCCTGACTTTTTATTAGGTTATGTAAGTTATATCTCTTAATAAAAAGGTGGAAGTGTAAGTAGGCTCATGTTTTAACTGTAATGTAATAGTCTTGAGTAGACATGGTGGTAGATGCAAGAAGATAGACCAACAGTTTAAGAATATGTGTGCCTACAAGTTTGTGCTGTTTCTTGTTGTTTGTTTTTTTTTTTTTGATTGTTTGGACTTTTGGTCTGTGTCTCATTTGCATAATTTCTAAAAGGCTTATTAAACCATGCTGCACCACTTTAATGTTTGTTACCTGTTGAATCGGTTGGGAAGGGGGTCCCATTGTATGTGCCATGTGTGCTGTTTGCTGAGCAGCTGTGTTCTCTTTAGTCAACTGAGTGTGATTATTTTGTGATGTGGTTTACTCATTTCATGTAGACGAGCAACTTAATACAGAGAGGAAATGAAAAGAGATCCTTGTCAGGTGCTTGTTAGTGATCCTTGAACAACTGATTATGATAAAGGTGGAATATAAATATTGACTCACTGCTTTCAGGTGAGGTGATTTTACATAATTACACATTTTGGAAAACTTAATGTGATACATTTATTTCTGGTTTCACAGAAGTTTTCATTTTGGAACTTGATGCCGAACTGTTCACTTATGTTAATGCATCTGAATTCTGTCCTCTTTGAAGATAAGTGAAAGGAATAATGCACTTAAAATAAAAATAACATTTATCTTGATGACTTCAAAATTATTCATGAATACCTCTAAAAAAAAGAAAAAAGCCCTATCTTTTCTTTTAAAAAGACTGTATGAAAAATATTAGTTGTATCCAATTCTCCTTCCTAAAAGCAAGATTTTCCTTTGTGTATAGCCCTTCCATATTTTCAACAGAGAGCTTAAAGTCTTAACTGCAACCCTCAGTTTTGAAGTTTCTGAAACACTAAGTTTTGAGTAAGCTTTTTAAGAGCATCATTGAATTTTCTTAAATAGGCATGTTGCATAGCTGTTACGTTTTGGTTTTGGGGTGTTCTTTGCATTTGTATTTAAGCCATGATAAACAATACCTTTTACAAAAGAGGAGGCAAAAAACCTCACACACAACATCAAGGTAAGAAAACTTTTCCAGTGTGAAAGCAGTAGCTGGAGGATCAAAACCTGAATTATAGTTCTTATTTTTTTTTCTGTCTTTTACTTCCAGTTCTGAACCAGGTTCAACAGATACAAAGCTGTCTTCTGAAATCAGCTGACAAAAGCCGTATTTCATCTGCTGCTTGTTACAAGTGCTACCAAGTTGTAGTAGGCTTTGTCGATTCAAGTTATGGAAATCTTGAACGGGTGCCATTGAAACTCAGAGCCATATTGTTTTGTTTTCTATCGTACAGAACCTACTTCTTAACTGAGGATTTTTTTTCCTAGTATTTTAACTCAGGGACAGAGTATCAGTGCGAGTTGTATAGGAGCAGTGAGGAGGCAGGAAGAATTCTTACTGGATTGTTGTAATAATTGAAGTGAGGCACAGGAAAAAAATTGAGGGATGTTGGATCTAGCAGTTGTGACGGGAGCAGTTGGAGCTACTTACAAAAGAAAAGGACCAAAATTCGAGAAATGTGGGGAGTGCTGGAACCTGTCAGCAACAAAATGGCTGAGTGGTGGGTGCACTAGTAAAAATTCCTATCAGGTTCTCATCAAATACAGCAAATGGGAAGGTGGAAAAGGGTTAGAATACTTCTTTGCCTGTCGTAAACAGAAGACTTAAGCGTGAATCTTTAGAGAATATGATTTTCTCTCCACCACCCCACCCCCCTTCGCCCCGCGCCTATCTTGGCAGTGAATAGTGGGATCCTGTAGGAGGAATTTAAAATATATAAGTATTCTACAGTAATATGCATGAGATGACCTTCTGCTGCAGGAGTTGTTTCATATATCATTCCTGGTAGTAATTCCATTATTTTGGGAGTATGTTGTTGACTCTTGATATGAGACAAGGCTCAGCATGGTATCGGATTCTGGTTTTCAGTCTTGTGGTATGCTGTCTGTCTTTGGCAAGTAAGTTTTTAGTCTTCTAGTACTTGTGGGATGCATAAACCCTTGATGCATAAGCGAAGGGTTCAAAAGAGGCGTTCCTGAGTGGTGAATTAATCTGTCTTTAGCAAGCATCAGGCAACAGACTGATTATTTTAGTAAATTAGCAAAACATAAAAAAAGAAAAACAAACAGGAAAATGGTTGATGGATGCATTAAATAGGAAAGATGTGGTAAATAGAAATGATGGGAATGATATAGAGAGTAAAGGTATTTAAGACAGTGCTGGAAAAAGAAATAGTGCATCTTACTAAATAGAAAAAATGGTGTGAAACCAGTATAAGACTGTAGGAGCAAAGAAGTACATTTACAAATCTAATATTAAAACCAAAATGGATGATCAATATGGTGCTATAAAATGATGTGTTAAACAATATATGACTATTTATGCTTTTTCAGCTTCAAGGAATGTGGTTTTTGGTGTTTTGTGGGGTGTTTGTGTGTGTGTGAGCACAGGTACCTTTCTCCATGACTCCTAAGTGTAGTTTTTTGACTAACAGCTGTTGTGTTTATTTTTCAAATCCTATTAGATCACAGAATCTCAGTCTAAAATGTTTTGCATGTTATTTTCATGTAGCTTTCATGACTATGTGGCTTATGTAGTGGATGTTTCAAATGAGTGAAATAACTGAAGTGACCTGCACCACCTTTTTTCATAGTTTTTTTTGGGGCACTGTTGTCTAATCTTCTTATTAAAACTCTGTACACAGTACCTTGGGGTGTATTAACATGGTGCTGTTTCCTTAATGTACTGTAGTTTACCTTTCATAAATAACTAATCAACACTTCTAGCTTTATTTAATATCCTTTTATGTAAACAAAGATTCATTATCCTATAATAAAAGAGATCCTTTTACATTTATTGCTGTGGTGCAAGATGTTTGCTTTGCCAGATTAAATAGATAATGAAGTACAATAAATGCTTTTTGGTAATATTAACAGAAGCATGGTTTTTATTAATTTATTTTCTCTTAAACAGCCGTGCGTGGAAATATGTATTAAAATATTTTGAAGGACTTAAAGCTTAAGAAATATTTCATGTTAGTGTAACTCAAGAGAGAAAGCATTTAATAATTTTCCTCTGAATAACCTTAATATCAAATGAGAGCTGTTATTTGAGCAGCATAGGAAATCTAGGAACATCAAATATTTTTCATAGAAGGATTTAAACTTCAGTATCAGTATAAAGAAATTTAAATTCACCGAGTTTTAGTTCATACATTAAAGTATATATTGATGTGATAAACAGTTACAGCAGTGTATGAAATTAAAACTTACCTAGGAGACACTTGATTGAAGCTTTATCTATGCTCTGTCAGAATATACTGGGATTCACTCAGCAGATAGGAAGCTTTTTTCTATTTGAAATGCATTATGCACTCTCGTCTTGTGATTTCTTTTTTCACAGTGTCTTGTTGTTCACTGCTGCTTCATTTTGTGGTATTGGTTGTTTCCAGTGTATTTCCAGGTATCTCCAGTATCTGATTTCTTCCACATTCAGCATTTTTGTTTATTCTGCCCTAGTCAGGTAACAGAAAAGAACCTGTGAACTTTGCATCTTCTCCATGACCCCCTCCCAAAAAAAGACCAAAAAAAAAAAAAAAGGCAAATGCACTGACCCCAGATAACTCAAGTATTCAGCACTCATTTAAAAGTTAATTTAAAGATTTAGTATCCAGTAAATTCCATTTGTTTTCTGTAGATTATTCCAACACTGAAAAGTTATTTCTCTACACATTTTGGTAGCCTCCACATTTTAGATTTTTGTAGGAAAAATGCAGGATCAGTAGATACTGGGTTTTAACTTTTAACCCATGCAACATTATTCTGCGAAGGATGATGGTCTGCCTCTCAGCTCCTTATGCTTCTGTCAGACAGAGATGTGAAATGCTGCTTTAGAACAGAAGGGGAGGGGGGAAAAAATCCCAAAGGGTGTAGTGTTTTGTCATCTCTCAGGACAGTGAGCACGCATGGCTTCAATGAGTAGCAGATATGAGCTATTCAAACCAGTCACTGAAATGACAGGATGACGTTTTCATACATAATAGACCCATTAATTATTTCTTCTGATGGACAGCAGTGTCTACTAAAGGAAAAAAGCAGCAGATGATAATACTAGGTTTGAGAGGTGCTCTGTGTTTGAACAGCTTGTCATCAGGAGACGAATCCAGCAAAAACCTGCTGTTTTGGGATATGATCAGGTAAAACGGACCAGAGTTTTTTTTCAACATAGTAGATGTCATGTATAGGGTTAAAAGCTCCATTCAGCTTAAGGTGTATTCATAGCTAGCTTCTTATCAAAAAGGTGTTCCAACATACTTGCTTTAAAAATCGTGGTTTGATTTTTTGCTTCATGTAGCCTTTCATTTGAGAAACATGGTTGTAGTTTTGTGGTTTTCCATTTATAACTTAATGTGCAGATTAAGCCTACATATTCATGGGGGTTTTGTCTTTTTTTAATTTTCTTTTTTTTTTTAATCCTGAAAAAAGAAACCTTAATGTTTTAAAAATGTTTTTCAAAGGGCTGTATGTATGAAGATGATATTCAAACTCATTACACACTTTGTATCAAACAAAGGCTTTCTGACTCACAAATCCATTCCTAATTAATTTAGAAATTTAAATTGTCTGATTCAATGTTAATTAGCCGCCCTTTTGAGGTTAATATGTAGGAAATAATATATATTGAAAAACTCACTTTAATGTGGCATAAGCCCTTTATAAATGTATCCTAAAATATGACGGTTAAAATATTCACTTATTGTACCGATGTTGTTAGGGGCAACGTATGCTGATTGTGGAGAAAATAATGCAACGTTTTGAACTTTTCCTTTAGAATGTAGTTTCATTTTTTCCCCCTTGGGACCTTATTTACTGTAACTTTTCTTTTTAATTTATTGACAAGAAAATGATTACAGTCAATTTATTTCTTTTGCCTTCTGTATGTTGAAGGTGAAAAAGAGATAAAGTGAAGTGAGAAAGAAAAAAACCTATTTACTGTAGAACTGGGGTGTGACATGAACCACACCAAAAAGATGATAGGAGAAGGGACTAATTCTACAGGTTTATACTTGTGTTCTGTAAGTATGGACAACCTCTCTCATAATTTGCCCCAGTTTTGTTTCATTGTAACAGTAAAGTTATCTTCATCTTCCTTGTTATGAAATGATGGAGACATCTGGCTAGGTTTTTTTGGTTTATCCAGTCAATAATGATGGGTGCAGTTATGCCCTTAAATTACATCAGATAACTTTTGGAATACCTTTGGCCTCTAGCTTGCATCCTGTCTAGCTCCAGACCAAATCCAAGCCTAGCAGCATACTATGGCTATAACTTTAAATTGAAGTTGTCAGTCTTGTCTCTTTAGATAAGGAGTTGAGTTGCCCGGGATACAATGGATACATGATGTAAAGTCCATGCTGAAAGTACTGGAATAAGGAATAGTTTCTGAAATAATACTAACACTTTCTGTCTCATGATTTCTGTGCTGAAGCATACAATGCATATTTGGAGTTGGTACCCTAACCTGAACTATAATTGTCCTAAATTTCTTAGGATATTTCATAAAGGTGATGACTCTTATGAAACCCTCCCAGATAACTGGGATCTGACAAGGCACAATCTTTGTGTGTGTAGCAATGAGATAACTTTATACAGTTTGTCTTCTCAGTCTGTTGGAAGAAAACTAACAAACAATAGCCCCAGTCTACATCCCCTTTGCAAATCCCAAAGAAGGCACTCAGATATCTACTCTGTGATTATCCCTAGAAGTCCTGAAGCACGAAATAGTTAAGCCTTTCTTATACACACATATGTGTGAGCGCACACATACATATATATGTATAAACCCCACTGTTTTTCCCCTCTTCAGAATTAGCTCAGCTATTTGTATGTTAGTATCAAAAGTATTCTGTTCTCTCAAGGCTGCAGATGAGGGTAAACTTGGACAAAGCAGCATGTTGAAATTTAGAGGTCGACAGTGATCCTGATATCTTGGCGTGCAACCGGAGTCTAAGATAAGGAGAGGATTGGTGTTAAGAATTCAAACTCCGAAGACTAAGCTGGTTAAAATTTTCATCCTCTAATACAGCACAAAGAAGAAGAATTGTATATGTAGCATAGTGTTCTGAAAACCTTTTCTGTTTGGTCAAGCTAGAACTGGAATAAGCTATATATAAGCTGCATCACTAAAGGGGATAAATAATATATCCAGTGGAGAATATTGCTGTTATATGGCTGAAGTAGCAAAAGCTTCAAGCATGCACAACTATAAACTCCATAGGGCCTCTAGTCTGTCTTATGACTGGACGTCTACTATGTGACATTCAGCGCTGGAAGTGGTTAATTCACAGATTAGTTATCTTGCACTCACAGAATGGTGTGGTGAGGGATTCCACGTCCGTAAATAACGTCCGTTGATGTGAAGTTCTCGTACCTCTGAACCAGGAGTAAGGAATCACAGGGGACCAGCTACATCCCTCTGACTCATTTCATTCGGTTCACAGACATGTTACTTTCTGCATTACTTTCTGGTAACAGAAAAGGAAACGTTCATTTGTAGCAAGGAAAAAGTCATGTACTTCTTCGACAGACGTCTGCTTCAGTTCCCTCTGCTTTTTGAGTGGTGTTAGGCATGTACGCGTTATAGTGAACAACCTCAAAATAATTGTGTATCTTGGGTTAACGGTGTATTGAAACTGCACCTGAAAATCAGATCTAGGGTGAATAATGCACTTGCCTGTTTTAAGAAGATTGCTTTTCAAAACTTGCATAAGAAGTGATATCAGAAGTCAGCTTTATTTAGAAATGTTTTACATTTTAATTGTGTGATCATTCGAGGTGAAATCTTACTGAAATTTGATTGTGATTGTAGTGACATTTGATTTTTTCGGTATCAAAGCTGATAGCTTTGCAAATAATATAAAACCATCTGCTACTGTCTGTGTTAGTTCATTCATGCTTAATAATTATGGATTCTTCAAGTCTGAAGGGCCAAGTGCTACCCCTGCTGTATGAAAGTAATTTTTCAAATATATTGGGAAAAACATTTTTCTAATAAAACTGATCAGTAAAGCCGTATCTCGATCAAATGTTTCTATGAATTATAAATATGTGTGGTAATCACTAATGTTAGTACTGCAAATAGATTTGAAGAAAATTAAAAGAAGACATAGTGTCAGAGAACACTACTAACTTCTAAGGGTTTTCCTTTTGGAGAACTTCAGAAAGTATCATTTATCTAACAAACAGCTATGCACACGGAAATCCCATTTTTACCTTTTTTCTGAATGTTGTCATTCAGCTTTTATAGATCTGTATGATTACCTGTTTCAAGCGAGTTGATAACTGTAGTGGTTGCTTTTCAGAGAAAAACAGTGTATTTATCAGAATTTTTAAATTGCTGAAGAGCTAATGTTCTGAAGAAAATGTCATCATTATTGCCATTTCTTTTGTTGTCTGCAAGTAGTTCCTGCTTTTATGAAAAAAATTTTTTTCCTTTTGACTCTTCAGCCTTACTCTTTTTTCACTTTTTTTTTTGGGGTGGGGGAGAGGTGGGGGTGTGTTGGGTTTGTTGTGACCTCATATCAATAATTATTTGTTATTGCAGGTTAAATAATTCTGTATTGTCAGTGGAATATGTGATTATCTTCCAGCTAAATTGAATTCATCTGCAAAACTGTAATTTTCATTGATCAATATAGAATACACGTACATTTCTTTAAAAAAAAATCAAATGTCTAAGTAAATGAAAACAGTCTTCAAAGGTTTAGAAAGTTGCTATCAATCATATAACTTTAAAAACTTAAAGAACTTAAAAACATGACAACATGAATCTTAAAATTATTTTGAATTTAGCAAGAATACCTGCTAGCTTTCGCGTTTCTTAAAATGAGACTGTTCTTCATAAAGTGGGTCTTTCCTATAGTCTCAAAAATGCTTTAGAACAACAAACCCAGAAGAGAAATGGATTGAGATAGCTTAGAAGAAAAGGAGTTTTTGTTACCTAGGAAATGAGTGAGTACAAGTACTTAGCACAACTCTTACCATGTCAGACATCTGAGGGCTTTTGTGTTTCCTAAATTTTAGTTACGGCAGTCAAGTTTAGACTTGAAACAAAGTATCTTTAATCTGAAATACTTTGAGAAGAGAGGCAAATAATTTATTTTCCACTTTTGTAGTGGAAGGGTTGCTACTAGATTTATTTGGACAGAATGCCATTATTATAAAAATGTATAATAATGATGATTTAACATTATTTTTAGGGCAGTTGGTTGCTATTAACATTTTATTGGAAATTTTATTCAGTGAAATTTTATTAGAACAATACTTGCAATTAAACTTTTTTTTTTTGAGAAAGGCAATTAGCATGCTGGTACAGGTTTTAATTAATATGTTTTATAAATCATACTTTATGTATTTTTTTGTGTACTAAAATGCAACTGCCTTGCTATGTGTTTTTCCCATTCTTTCAATATTGGAAACACAATGATTTATGGTTTTGTCTAACACAGTATTAGGAAGGTTAATTAATGACTATTTCACAAAGAGATGAGCATCAATTATATTTGTAATCCCATTTTTAATTAATGGATCAGTATTTCTCAATGTGCTGCATGTTTGATTTAGTCAAATTACAGCAAGGCGCTGTTGCTAAACTGTTCAGCTTGGTAACAAAGTATGAAACTATATTGAAGATTGAACAGTTTTTCATAATTACAGTTTTTTAACTTATGATATGTGATGAATATGTGCTCAGCAGATGCTGTAAAGATATCTTTCAATTGACCCTGTTTTTTTAGACTCTTGATATGTCCGTGCACCAGATGGTTTATGACCTTGTATTTAATTTGTCTTAGTTTTCACACTAATGTGGAACCTCCTCCCCTTTTACCTGTGTTAAAGGAAAGTTTTGCAGTTACATGTTTTGTTGTAAAGGTAAGGAGTGATAACACTGTGACTACAAATTTTAAAAGGGTTTGTGGGGGGTGGTGTTAAAGATATTTAAGTTTTGCTTATGTGCACTCTTTCTCTCCCAACTTGATCATTCTAGTTGCCATAACAACTTCATAATAGCAGAGCATTTGCTGCTGTAGTTAAGGTTGTGTCAGCACTTCCATTATAAACTACTGTTTTCAAGAATTTGTAATTTATCCACAGGCTTCAAAATGACATACAGTAAGCCTGTGTAAATGGTTTTAATGTACAGTACCAGCTCTTTGGAAGCTGCTGTTTTCTGATCTCTGATGGCATGTATAAAATAGCACATTGTTTGAAATGTGGGTCGTTTTGGTTTTTTTTTTTTTACGAGAAGTAGCAAAATATTTTTAGTCTAAAACTAATTTTGACTGGTTCCCATCTGCCAGAGGTATGAGAATCAACATGTTCTTTTGCTCTGCCACAATGCTCCATCATGCCTGTATCCAGAGAGACCCATCTGTTCCTGTTAGTTAAAAGGTTAGTGTGAACATGGTGCTTTTCTGGGAAGTAAGAAAAATATAACCTTTTAAATAAGATAATTTCATATCTCATTAAGAAATAAGTGTTTGATATCTTCAATATTTTTATAATTAATTTTATGTTAAATAAAGACTAGCTATATTAGATGATGGAAGTAGAGGAGCAATCTATGAACAAAAGCTAGTATTGAAAAAGGAGAGTTATTCATTGTAGACACAATTCCTTGCAGAGTTTTAGCAAGGAATTGTGCATAACTTTAATGCAGCTCTCAAAAATCTGGAGATTGTTTAACCAGCCTAAGCAGTTACATAATTTGGCCAAGATTTGCTCCATGCAAGTGATTCCACTAGAAGCTCGATAAAGGGAGTGTTGAAGGACTTTCCTCTACCAGATGGATTTAGTTTTTTTTTTTTTTTTTTTTTAAACACTTTCATTTCAGGCAAATCTACAAGACACAACACAAACTTGCTGACCTGAGTAACTAGTTGTATACTTGTGAGGATTTGTGGGGTTTTTGTTTCCTTTTTTTGTAACCTGTCTTATTGTCAAATGTACTGCAAGACACTTGCCCCTAAAACAAAATGATGTCTTTTTGCTGTATGAGACAACACTATGGTAGTACATTATACAGTTTTAGAAACTGCTCTGTAGTACTGTTCCTCATAAATTAGAAGGGAATAAACTTTGTTCTGCTTTTTAAACCCTTACTGCTTTGATTTTAATTTGAATTAAAGTTTTCATTTACATAAAATGTGAAGCAAGTATGTTCTTTTGTAGTTTGTCTATGTGACTTCCCTGTAATAACATCTAATTGCAGATATTTAGACATTTTTTTATATCACTTCAGCTGACTGATGTTTGAAAAATTTCAGCAACGTGTAACTGAAAAAGACTTATTTGATTTGATTGTAATGGTCTGAGTAAGTGTAGCTATTAGTTTTAAAAGCCAATTTCTCTGTTTTTATTTTTAAAGGAAAATTTAGTTTAAAACTTGAATATATTGAATCTAATTTAATCATCCTATTTGGAAGCTATTTGCTTAAGTATATCCTACACAGAAGAAAGATTGTGTGTACTTCTCAACTGAAAAATACAAGTAGTTTTTTAAAAGCTCATTGACGCCTTTGCCACAGTTTGATTTTTAGGCAAGTGAAATATTCAACCTATATTTCCTATGTCCAAACATATTACTGTCCTTTTATTGCTTCACTTTTTAATGTGTTTTCCCCTTTTCTCCCAAAATCTGACTGATTAATTTTTAGCCATTTTTAGTTTTTGAAATAAGATTTACAAAATTGGTTTTAGAGTGTTTTGTTTCCAGCTGACTATTAGATTTTACAGCCCCAAACCTATAACTGTTGCAATAAAAACTACTTAACTCCTGAAAAAAGAAATTACCTTTAAAAAGCTACATCATGATGGTAGAAAAAGAGATGCAATTTGCAGCTTCGTTTTACAGAAGCCTTCATTTGTTCTCCTATCATCTTCTGTTAGTTTCCACTTTTACTCCCTCCCAAGCCCACCTCCTGAATTTATGGAGCTTTGGATTTTGGAGACTTCTTTTACCTGGAGGATTAATTTTAAATCTTAGCATGAGTGGTTTATTCGTCTTAGTTGTTTTGTAGGTTCTGTGTTCTGTTTTGATTTTTATTTTAAGGGATTTTGGCCTCTTTCTGATAAGTAAGAATTCATGGAAACATTTGCATCCTTTGCAGATTTCATAGGTATCAGAAGTGAAACTGTCTCATCTCTGCTACTTCTTTCTCCTGAGTAGATATCCAAAGAGAATCCTAGCTTAATATTAGGTCGTACTTTTCTTCATAGCACACTTAAAATGAGAGGAGAGTGTTGAAAGGAATGGCTTAATGTTGCAGGCTGTGGGTAAACTATAATCAGTCAGCATTTATTTGGAAATTTGTAATGCAACTCTGTGGAGCTATTAAACTTATTACGTAAAAGGGTTTGCTAGAAATTCCATGTGCCAAAGATCTCGTCCTTCTGTCAATGAAAATGGAGGGAAAAGATGAGGTTTGATGTCACTTGCAATTTAGAACAGTGGTCTAGAGCTAATAGAACTCATAAGGTCTGGGTTGCTGGGCTAAGTTTTTCTAAATGCTTTCCCCCCCCCCCCCCCAAAGTTATGTATTGTGTTGATCTTCAGTGTATTAGAGAATAGGTAGTGGATGTATCATGTATTTATGAAGGGAAAAATTAAATGAAATTACAGAAATTAGGGTTGTTTTACATAAAACCCATGTTTTGCAAATGCTAAAACCAATTATCCACAAATGCCTAGCTAGGTACAGCTTGTTTCCATAAAGCAATCAGCTATAGATCTCTTCTCTTCTTACTTGAAGCCTTATATAATTTTGAAAACAGTTCCCTTCAAAAATAGTACCTAGTTGCAAAATTATTGAGATTAAAAGAATGACATTCACTCATGTAAAATTTTCTTTGCTTTCCAGTAGTTAAACATTCATTTCACTGAAATGGTATTGTTTGGCCTTCACTTGAGCTTAAGTTCAAATTTTATTAAGTTTCAGCCTTATCTAAAAGTTTGTTACTTTCCTGTATTTTTTTTTTTTCTAGTGTAAAGGATGTTCTCTTTGAGCCATGCATGTAGGTCTGACCCAGCAGATAGTCAAACATCTGAAAAAACGTACCCATAATTCAGGTGGTTTTATAGTGGTGTTGTGTTGTCCCCGTTCTCTCTCTTGTGACACGACAAATGATCTAGACATTTATATTCTGCAAATGAGCAGGGCTGTCCTGCAATGGACACAATCAAAATTTGCTGGTTTCCCAGTGAATGAGGAATGATTTCTGTAAGTCTTCCAGGAGAGGTGGAAAAACAGGTCTTGTTCACGAGCCTCTATAATCTTCCTGCCGTATGTCTGCTTTCATATATGTATTCTGTGGGAAAATAAATCCTTTCGTCCTATTTTCATACTGTATGCAGGATTTTCCAAAGGTTCATTGTATAAGCTTGGCCATTTTGATGTCAGATCTGTATACAAAAAATAGAATTTAAGCTGCCTGATAATTAGGAGAGAAACAATTAAAAAATACTGCAGTGGTACCGTTTAAAATCTAGTACATTATGCAATTAATTAATAAATTAATAGCTAAAAATGTTGTCATGTTAGTTTACTCTTGGTAATTTTGTATGTTACTGTCCAGTCTATTAAGTAACCTTTTCTGGTTTATACATTTTAATCCTATAATTGTGCCAGTTCAAAAAGATCTACTGGGGCTTTGCAAGAAATCAGAAGAATGAAGGAAGTAATGAATTCGCTTTCTCAGGCTAGTTAAAAAATGGTTCTAATAATAGATCAAGAAAGTCTAAAAGAGAAAAGAACCCAGTACTGCTCTGATCTGGAAGGGGAGTATCAATGAATAAGGCACCATAAAGAGTGCACATTGAAAGCCTAAAATATCGGGAAAGATGAGAAATTTTCATATATCCCTGCCTTGTGATATACATTGCCTTGCTGGTTTTTATGGATGAAGTGGTGTTCTTTGATCACTTGGTTCTTTTGCATTTTGGTCAACACTTTAGTATTTGCTTAATGAATCCTGGGAGTTGGACTTCATCATCTTTGTCCACTTGTACAGGAGGGACCAGGATTCTGCCTCAGGAGGAGTGAAAAAAAAAAAAAACCCAAACACATAAAGAGATGCCTCTTCTAAGGTAATCTATGAAAATAAGTTTTGTAGACTTTTTTTTTTTCTCCAGGGGATTTATAGCTGCAGAGTTGGGAACTGGAAAAAAACCCGTTAGAACACGTTAATAACTACTTATAATTTATTTCTCATTGTAGATCTCAATTCATGAGCTGTTCAAAAATTATTTAGAATTTTGAAGTATTTTATTTTGGATGCTATATTGGCAGAAACTAAGGGAAGGAAGGAAAAAATAGATTATAATGGATATTGTTTGCAGTATAGTCCATCAAGTAACTACCTACACTTCAACATTTGAATACGCATAAGTAGCTCAAACTAACCTCTATATAATGCATCACTAAGCTGTTTACATGTTGGGTGGTGTTTTTTAATTATGCTCAGTCACAGTTTTTTGAATTGCATTTTTAAAAGTTTGTCATCTTCAAACATCTATTTGGGCATGCACATCTGATTTTGTCACTGAAGCCAAAAGTGTTCCTTACACCTTTATCTATGATTAGTGGCCAGTACTCCTTTCTACCTCTGGACTGGGAATGTACAGTAGGAAAAATCAAATAGCTCTGAATAATTATACAGTTATTTAAATGGTACTTGAGTGTAATTCTCTTCCATTTCCATTCAACTGGGGAATTAATGAAAATATTAGACTTTGGTTTTTTGAGTGACTCAGTGTATGAATGTGTTTGTCAGATTATGAATATCATGCTTTATGCCTTCTCAGCCTTATTTTTAAGGAATCTTTGTATTTTCTTTCAATTATACAAGTGCCTAGTCTGAGAGGGAAGCACAAGACTCACGCTTCTGTTATTCATCACATGATCTCAGGCCACACTGCAAGCATCCTGCATACTGGCAGCAAAAAACTGCTATCTCAGTACCCTTCTGTCAGCCCACGTGAGGAGCATACTTGGGTAGAAAAAAGAAAGATTTGTAGACAGAAGAGGCCTGGGCATCAAGACCTGGGTGAGAGGCAATGGGTCTGTGCAGAAGCACAGAGAAAGCCTTAGGCCACATCTTGCAGTCACGGTACCTGTAGGACAAGGACGTGTGTCTTACATGATATTATACATGCCTGCTTTATCACTGAACGTGCATCTAATGCGGGTACCTTCTACATTTGATTCTAGTATGGTTCAGAGAGCTGCTTTTTGTAAAAGCCTGTCTTGTTGATTGCCACTTTACAATAGAGCTGAACATTAAAATTCAACACTTGCAAAATAATACATCTATTCAGTTAAAATGTCTCTGACGGAGACATGACCGATTGTGTGATGAGATGACACAGGAAGTTAATCTGTGATTCTGTTCATCCTGAGCCTTCGAGTACCTTAGGATTGTCAGGCTTTTCTTCCTGCTGGGTATTTGAATGGAGAAGGGTTCCATGAAGCTCTACCCTCAGATGGAATTGGCTGTGCATGCAGGGGGCAGTTTTGTTATTCAGTCTTTGGTCTCTTTAGGAGGTTTCTTTGACCTGCCTTTTCAGGATGGTGTGTCTTCCCAGCTGTCTATCTTTTCACAATGTGAATTCATTTTATTGAGGTAGGTAGCCAAAAGATTTCCCATCCCTGCCCTGGGGGTGGGAAGGGTATTGCAGTATCACAAATCACAGTTTAACAGAGAGACATAAAAATAAGAAATTAAGTCTTAGAACATCAAAGTTGACTGTTATCTGTGTGCCTCAGCTTTTATTTGGCTAGTCCAAGAAATGTAGGAGAGAACCACATTGTAGTAGCAAATGGGACCTATGCAACAGCTACATGCTCTTCTGGTACCTTTAGGAACAGATCAAAGGAATGAGAGCCATTTCATACATTTTTATCAATCAGTGAGATACTAAGGATATTTTGAGACTATTTTGTGGATTAGTTGAGATGGTTAAAAGACACTGGAGTCTTTCTCTATCATCCATTTTCCTGTTATCTCAGTAACAAAACTTGCCAAAAATATCTAAAATACATTAAAAAAAATCTTAAACCTATTATGGCTGAGAGCATTTTCTACCTAGGAGAAAAGAAGTGCTGTTTGTTTAAATAATTAGAGATGACATTTACCTCTAACAGCCTAAGAGATGCTGTTGTCTGTAGAAACACCTTGATGAACAACCTCAGCTTTGAAGCTAGTCCAAATGAGGATCGCTGAGTACAAAATGTACCTTCTGTTACAAAGCACGGCTTCTTTTGATCAGGTCATCTACTTCTGAAAGTAAGAGTCGATGAATGTTCTGTTGGTATAACAGAATATAGTTGTATAATTGGAATGTAATTAAAAATGTATGTTGATCATGTTGATTTGGACATCTGATTTCTTATGTGTGTTCTAAATCACTGCGATCATCTGTGCAGAACATGCCGGTAGGACACCTTCAACATTTACTGTAGCATTTTGAGATAATCCATAGGATATACAGTCAAAAATGCTAAATTAAACCTCAGTTAGAGTGGAAACAAAATATCATGGCCATTTGGAAGTGTTTTATTGGATGTTCTTGGAGTAAGCAAGCACCTTCTTCAGTGAGAATGATGTTCAGAAAAATGACATTGGAGTAATCAAACATAGAAGCCTTATCTTAGGTAAGTCTTGACTTCTTAATTACTGATAGTGACTTTGAAATAATTTTTGATCTGAAGTAGGAATTTCTCATAGATTTTATAATTTATACTTGAATTCATACTTGTATAAGAACTGCACCCTTGTAGTGCATGTGAGGGCTGCTTCTTTAGTGAATAATGATGAGTGATGATACGTTTTTAATGGAATATAAAGAAGAAATGTCTTGAAAGCTGGAAGTAAATGCTAGCATTTAGTTCTTGTCTTGAAGCTGTTGTTTTTTTATTTTTGAAACAAATAAAAATTTTAATCAAGCTTTGTTTTATGGCACTCCGTAAAAAAAGTTTTCAGTAGAGACAGAGGTTCAGTTGGCTTGCTGCTGGGAATCCTGCAAATGTTGTGACTGTTGCCCAGATAGGTATTTATCTATTTATTTATTTATTTATCATGATGATCATGTTCTTAAATACAATAGAAATAGTGAGGCCACTAGTGGAATCTTCTAAGAAAATCAGATTTTAAAAAAAGAAGTTCATTTGTGCTTTTTGTTAATAAAAATATGAAGTTAAATAATAGGAAGCTGTAATATTAAACATTTCTTCTGTAAGTATGACAGACCCAATTCTTTTCTGGTGTAACTGGTTGCATTTTAACAGCAGTAATGCCCATCTGCTTCTCAGGGTTTCTTGGCAACTTCAGTGCACTAGAAGTTATACGTGCTTCAAATGATACTGCAAGTTGTATAATGTTGGTTTACTGAAGCCTGTATTGGAACACACTGTTCTAACAAACGTGTAACTAGATATAATATGTATTTATAATTTTGTTTGAGAGATTGGCACTAGGTTTTCTCAACATCTATGATTAAATAATAAATCCCTTACTTAGAAACACTCAACACTGAAAATTGGGCTATTATGGGATGTGTATATTAAATCGTAAAATGTTGTTTCATTGGGGTTGTATCTTTAAAAATGGGATGTGTTAATATATTGTCCAGGTAGACACTTATTGTAATTCTACTTATCATGATGAAAAAATCAGATTATATGAGGGTTTTTGCCATAATTATGTTGATCTTCCCATTTTTGCACTGCTGATCCATAACTGTCATTTTGATGGAAAACCGAAGAAAATAATTTGAGAAAGACTGGAGAAAAATAGAAAATGGAAATGGACACTTAAAAAAAAAATTCAATCTACAGAAACTCTATATTTGGTGTGGTAAGAAGAGTTTACTCAGCAGTTTGTAAACCATGGACATATGTTTTTGATGCTTTCGACAGGGGTAGAAGAAAGGAGGTGATCCTGGTGTCATCAAGGAACAGAAGTCATCTGCTATGGCAGAAAAGCAGAGTGAAAGCATGCCAAAGGTCTAGCATAAGAGTGGTTAAAGATGCTATTCTTTTCTAATTATCTCTACTACTAGTTGTGCTATAGATTTTTGAACAAATATGAGCAAAGAAAAGAAGGAATTGTCCTGCAGCTGAGCAGAGAGGAAACTTATCAACAGGTGAAAGAAGGAAACTGAAGCTTTGGATGTCTTTTTTTGCATATGTCCACACTAAGATCTCCTCTGACTGGATAACTCAATATTTGACAGAACTTGGAAGCAGGATCTATTAAAGAATTCCAGAAGTGTTGTCAGGTTCAAAGGTCCACAAAGTTGAAGTATTAGGGAGGAGAGAGTATCCTCCTTCTGTTGTTTTACTTCACCCTAGGCAACTACTTGTATCTACTCATGGAGGTGGGATACTGTGTGATGGACCATTGGTCCATCCATTCTTAAACTGTAGAGGAAAACAAGATGAAATGGGGCATTTAGCTTGTTTGATGATAGAAGTTGTATGGATGTTAGGATCACAGGATAATGTAGGTTAGAGAGTCTTCAGGTGATCTCTAGTCCAGACTCTTGGACACATCAAGGTCAGCTGTGGTCAGAAGCAGTTGCTCAGGACTTTATCCAGTAGGAATCTCAAAGGTTGGCAGTGGCACAACCTGCACCACTCCCTGACTGATGATGTAAAAGTTTTTCGTTATATGCAGTCTGAACCTCTCGTTCCAATTTATCCCTGTTGTTTCTTGTCCTCCCCTCACACACATTGGACGGCCTGCCTCCATCATCTTGTTAACCTCCAACTGTACGTGCAGGAAAGCTGCTGTTAGGTGGTCCCCCCCCAGCCATCTCTTGCACAGGCTGAACAAGCTTGGTTCCCTCTGCCTTTCCTCAACAGGCTAAGTGCTCCAACTGCCAACCATCTTGGTGGCTCTCTGCTGAACTCACTGCAGTTTGTTGGTGTCTGTACTGGGGGCCTAAACCAGAGTGCAGTATTCTTGGTGTGATCCAGCAAACTCTGAGGGAGCACTGCTGGCTTCTGTGCAGCTTCTAGCCAGACAAGGCCTCAGTTGCAGCCAGTCGCAGCTTGGACACGTCTTCACAACGTAGACCAAAAGTAACATAGCAAATAGATTGCAGTGAGATAGGTTTTAGGTTAAACATGGGGAAAAAAATAATGAGAACAGCAGAACATTTGAGTATACTTTCTAAAGACACTAGAGAGTATCTATCACCAAAGGTCTTCTAAAACAAGTCAGACAAACATCTTCCAGGGAACACATAGGAATACGTGAGCCTGCTTGGGAAAGAATAAGGCCTAGATAATCACATTGGGTGGGAGTGTTGATGTGCCTGGGGGCAGGAAGGCTCTTCAGAGGGATCTGAACAGGCTGGATCGATAGGCCAAGGCCAACTCTGTCAGTTCAACAAGGCCAAGTGCCAGCTCCTACACTTGGGCCACAACAACTCCCTGCAATGCTACAGGCTTGGGGACAAGTGGATGGAAAACTGCCTGGTGAAAAAGCACGTGAGTGTGTTGGTTGAACAACAACCAGCTGAATATGAGCCAGCAGTGTGCCCAGGTGGCCAAGGCAGCCAACAGCATCCTGGCGTGTATCAGGAACAGTGTGGCCAGCAGGACCAGGGAAACGATTGTTCCCCTGTACTCAGCACTGGTGAGGCCACACCTCGAATCTTGTGTTCAGTTTTGGGCCCCTCACTACAAGAAGGACATTGAGCTGCTGGAGCGTGTCCAGAGAAGGGCAGCAGAGCTGGGGAAGGGTCTGGAGCACAAGTCCTGTGAGGAGCGGCTGAAGGAGCTGGGGCTGTTCAGCCTGGAGGAGGCTGAGGGGAGACCTGATGGCTCTCTACAGCGACCTGAAAGGAGGTTGCAGAGAGGTGGGGATTGGTCTCTTCTCCCAAGTAACAAGTGACAGGATGAGAGGAAACAGCCTCAAATTGTGACAGGGAAGGTTTGGATTGGATATTAGGAAAAATTTCTTCATGGAAAGGGCTGCTCAGGGAGGTGGTTGAGTCACCATCCCTGCAGGTATTTGAGAGTTGTGTAGATGTGGTGCTTAAGGACATGGTTTAGTGTTGGACTTGGCAGTGCTGGGTTAATGGTTGGATTTGATCTGAAGGGTCTTTTCTAACCTAAAAGATTCTGTGATTTTATGAAGCCTGTTCAAGTCCTGTGATTTCACAGTAGTGTGAATGGGAACAAAACCCCTCACTTTTTCTTTCTAAATATTAGTAGCTGTTTAAGCTAACATTATATGAAATAATTATGTTTACATGAATGAATATAGCCCTACATACCATAAGCTGTAGAAATGAAAACAGAGAAAAATATATGAGCGTATGTGTTACCATTTCTCTTCTGCATTCCATTTCAATCTGTGTATGTTAAACTGATGAAGTATTAAAGTCCAGTTCCCAGGCTTGTTTAGCAGTACCCTTTTATATTTCTCTCACTTAATGATATTATTTCTGTCTTCTCTTTGATTGCTATATTGTTCTTTGATTATGGTACATAAAGTGTTACCATATCACTGACGGTTGAAAGAAGAAACAGCTGATGCCGCTAACAGTCCTAGAAATTACCACTTGTACTTCTTTGCTGTTTCTCTTCATGATCTGCCCTTTAAAGATTTCTTTCAGAATCAGATTGGTTATATTGTCATCTTATTAAATCTTCTTTGAGTTAATAACCTGTAATTCAGTGAGCATGATTTAAATTGTACACATGATTATAATAAGGAGTATAAGTATCATGGTGATCAAATAAAATAGAATTATATACTGGGCTTCTAGAAGACTGCGTAATTACTGTATTTTTAAATTTTGATTACAAAACAATAAATAAACTTTATTAGAAGTCTTTATTAGATATTAGGAGCGATCCTTCTTGTCATTTGTGTCTGTTTAAGTGATAGGCTTTAGATTATTTAGCAACAATATTTGTATCAAAAATAGAAAATATGTATGCTATGTAGGACTGATACTTCAACGTGGTGTTTGTCTCTGAGGAAGCAGATATCTGCCCTGAAAAGACTTCTCTTCCCCCTGTAGCCCCAACCAAAAGCCAAAGCAAGAGACACCTGTCACATTTGTGTATGTGTTCTGGTGTGTGTGGCAAGTATCTGTTAGGTCTAGTGAGCACCAAGCTTGCTACTGCTTTCACTGCTTGACCAACATACCTGCATTAATGGCCGTGATTAGGTAAACATTTCATAAAAAAGGAACATAATAATAAAAAAGTATCTAACACCTCATTCCATCCTCTGCTTCCCAAATAAATAATTCAAGTTAATAATGCGAAATACTTTTTCAAAGTCTTGAGAATTCTTTAGTTTGAAGAAGCATTTGATAGACATTGCTTCTGCTAGTCTGTGTTCTCAGAAACACTTCCGTATGAATACATGTGAAACTCTTCCTATTTGCCATTTGTATGTTTAAAAGGGAGAAATAAAGAATAAAAATAATTTCTGCCTTTGAGGATTTACTAAACTTCTGTACTTTGCACTAAAATTTAAGTTAAAGGCTTAAGCTCTAAGTCTGTAAGTATGCTGTGTAAGTGAATGATTGCCTTTTTATGAATAATCTTACTGAATATATATACACTATGTATTTGTTTGTTTAATATTATATATGTATTTACCTGAGTGTTCTGTTGATGGTACAGAAAAAATGAATAATTCACATGCAATACTAATACAGAATCTTATTAAAATACAAAACCACACAAGAAGGAAGTTAGTTCAGTATGCGTTCTGTATTTGCGCATCTCTTCACGTGGAATTTAGGCATATTACTTATTTTGTCAGGATAAAATGTAGAATTAAGGCAGCTATTGTGATGCGAGATTAATCTGATTAAAACCTGAGGATATCTATAATAAAGCAAAATGGAAAGGGAAAAAAAAGGTGCAATGATGCTTTCTGCTCCTTTCTAATCTCTCTCTTGCAACTGGTATCTATAGCTGTGTACAAATGAGAGACTGTTAGGAGTGTAAATATGCCTTTTCTCTCTGACATGTTTCCTGCTGGTTGCTTAGTTACCAGTACTTTGCCATGCATACATGCAAGATATTAGCCTATTCTTCTGTCTTCACACTTTGAGCTTTAATGAGAAGATACATGATCAAAATTCATGTTTTTATCACTCTGCAGGAAGCTATGAAGGGTTAAATGGCTTATTGTCCTAGAAGGTTTAAAAGTAATTATACATAATTTATTGACTTCATATGAAAGAATAGGATGTTCCACTATATATGTATCTGTCTTTCCATTTTTTCTTTTAATATTAAAAAAATCAGAGCAAACCTTAGGCTTTTACATATTAACACTTCTAGCATTTCAGTTTTATAATGATTCATAAAAATAATAAAATACATTGGAGATCATGAAAGGGTTGAACTAGAAGAAAGGGTTAAAATTACCATGTTTTTTTTTTCCCCACACTTGGACAATTCAAAAGAGAATTCTCTTCTTTCTGATTTTATTCTCACACAATATTATAATTTCATGATGGTTGCTTTTCTATTTGAGGATTCCTCATGGCTTAGGTACAAAAAATACTCTTGCCTACAATTTAATGAAGTTGCTACAATTTTTGCAGAGTTTTTATTGACAGAGGTGTAGCTGTTAAGTTTTATCAATTTGACAATGTGCCCATACCTTAAAATGTTTTTTTTTTTTCTCTTTAAAATGTGTGCGTGTTAATTTGTGTTCAGCTCTACACACCAACAAGAACAGACAGGCAATTTCCTCCCTCCATGTTTTTATACTGCACACTCCCTCTCTGCCTTTTTTTTTGGTGTGTCTTTGGTTCTGTATGTGGTTAAATAGATGAAGAAAATTGGTGCTATCCTCCAAAATGTGAATGGTTCATTCACGTTTCTTACTTCTGTGCTTGTTCAAAAAGATATTTTCATGTTCAGTTGAGTCTGTACAAGAGGGCTAGACATTGCATTACTTTCCTAGTTAACAATTTTTGTTGGTGTGACGGGTCACATCTGGTGTGACGGGATCCCTATTTAAGGTATGCATCCACATTGCACTCATTTCCCACGTGCTAGACCCTTCAAAAGCGATGTCGAGAACTGTGTTGATTTTCTGATTTGGGGAATTTTATGCTTTGTAAATATTTAACTGTATTTCTTGTTACTGTCCTTATGCAACCTATGTACCCCTCTTCTTTCATTTGACCGATAGCCGTTCTTTATTAGTTGCAATGAAAGAACTGAATGACTTACTGTAAACTGTCATCATCACCTTCCCCAGTGATGGTGGTCTTTGCCATTTCTCCTCTAAGTAATCCAAACTATATTGTTAGTCTCAGGATCACTGCAGAGTGACATGTAGTAATTTAGGTATTGCTGTCATATCTGTCACCATGGTACTTAAGAGCTTCCTAGCTTTCAACTAAGTGGAGTAAGGGGTTAAAGAATGCAGGTTAATATATCTTATTCCATTTATTTATTTAACTGCCTGGTTTTAATCTCTCCCCAACCCCCCCTGCCATATTTTCAATGGCTAGCCATAGAAATATGAAAGTGAATTAATGTATCATCATAGATGAACACAAGCATGGTCAAGTCCCCCAGTCTTGTGGTCCTCCCCCTCTCAACCCCTACTCCTTCCTCCCAAGCCGAAAGGATTAAGATTTGATTTGTAAATAGTGTACCTGAGCCAGAAAGGCAAATCTGTAAACAAATTGAGAAAAGTCAGTTGAAAGTATGTTAATAGGATGTTTATGACTTGAGAAGTCCAGACTTTTAAAATCAGTTGTCAATGCATTAAATTGTGCTTTTTTGAAATATTTTTTCTGTACATATTAATATTTGTATTAATTAAGCCATTTTATAGCTTCATTAATATTAACTGATACACATCAGAAATGTGACGTTTTACAGTAATTTTTGTAGTGAGTAAGGCTTGGGGTATCAGATGTTGGAAAGGTAATGCCATAATGATGTTTTATGAAATAGATGTTCACTAATGAAAAATATATTAAGGTAAAATTGCATATTTAATTATTTTAAGTAAGAATGTATTTAAAGTAATTTTAAAAAGGCAGTATCAAAGTCTGTTTTGGTATAAAGGAAAAAGTCGTAGATCTTAATGTTTCAATCTATTTTTGACAGCTCTCTGAGTATTAGTACATCTCCTATAAAAATGTATAGAAATCTGTAAATGTTTTATCTGCTTTATATGGTTAAATTATGTACGTGCACATGGACGAGAGTGAAAAATATTTAAAAGTCGAACTATGCTTTACTTGCCAATAGTTATTATACTCATGATTTTTTCCAAATTATGGTCTTTAAGAGCTCCCTTATTTCATAGTTGTTTTCTTTTGAAGGTTTTAATGCAGATGTGTTCATGACACTGCTTTCAAAAATTAGTCCCATCTTGAGACTTTCAAAAAAACTTACACCTTACTGTTCTTTTCCAAATTCCATTTTCAAAGTGTGCCTGTCATGTCGTCCCCCCCGCACCCCATCTTTTATCTCCTGAATACTTAGATATACTGAACTAATGGCAGTATCAAAGTGAATGCAGGAAAAACAACTTCTCAGACTCTTAAAATAACTTCTTAAAAGCTACACTTCTTGCTAAGTCTGACAGATGCTTTTTTATGTACTGTACAGTAAAAAATTTTCATTTGTAAAGTGCATGAAAAAATGTACACAAAAGGTCACTAATAATTTTAGGAGAAACAGAATATAATACATTTCTCTTAAGTGCATTTTCGTCTCTTTTCATTATTTTTTCTTCTTTCTCTCTCTCTTAAAAAAAAAAAGTTTCTTTAACAGCTAAACCAATTTGAACTTCTCTTATCCTAAAGCTTATAGTGTTACCGTTCTGTTTTTCTTATGGTTACATGTATTAGCCTAGAACCATTAAAAAAAAAAAAATCCCTATTTAAGGCTTCCAGAGTAGAAGAGAATTTACCACAGGTATGAAGCAATACTTGCACAGTGAACAAACTTTTTTTTGAGTTTTCTTCTTTAGTGAAAAAAATGTATGCATTCAAGAACCCAAAGCATTGTAGAATGCAAGAGTGGATTAGGATGATGAATTTTCATTGCCATGCAACGTTGAAGATTACTTTTTCTCCTTAAAGTGGATGAGGAAAGTTAGGAAATTCTCTAAAATAAATGAAATAATACTTAAACTCCCCTCTAGATTCTTTCTAGGATAAAGTAATGTAGAATGGTTTTTGGAGAAAAGGAGAGGTAGCTTCTGCAAAGATGAAAAATACTAATCTTATTGTGAATTTCTACTGCATCATGTTAAAACTTTTGAATGAGAAAATACTCTTCCCATTATTTATGAGGCAACAATAAAATTAATTGTATTACTACCTCTTTGAAATTTTTAGATTTAGATAACATTTTCAGAAAAAAAGAATAGATATAATAAGTGAGTTTAGGTCCTCAGCGCAGGTCAGGTCTGATTCTGGTTCCTTCTACTTTATTTCCTCCTATATTTTAGGCGTGTGCTTTAATGTTATGGGGTGAAAATGTTAACATCAAAAAATCTAATGTAGATACATAGGTTGAAGTTTAAAGTGCTGCTTTGTGAGGTAGGTAATTATTTTATAAAGTGACTTCTCTTCCTTTCTGAAAGATTGTGTGTATAATAGATGAACTGTGCCTGTAATCTGACAACTTCTTTAGGAGCTACCAGCATCATTCTGATTTTTGGACTATTGCAATTAACTGCCTTAATAAAGGAAGAAAAACATTCTTAAATTGAACTACACAAATGCAGTTCTTTACATTTGCTAATGCAATTTGGTTACCTCTGTTTCAGTAAATTAGTTTTAAATTCTTTGCATTCTAAAGATGACACCAGTAGTAAAACTCTGAATTAGTTAATTTGCATAGTAGACTTCTTGTATATCATCCTAACTAAACTGTGTACAGACACATGTGGAATGTGTCTATTTACTGTTTCTTAAGAAGCAGTCTATAGTATTAAATAGTATGAGTGATTTTATGATGTGTGAAAATGAAGGGCACATAAAAAACCTGATGTTTTCTTTTTGTAGTATATAAAACCACAGATGGATAACTGTCCAGTGAAACAGTGGAAGAAACTAACTTGCAATAAACCAAAATCGTATTCAATGAAGTGTATTGAAAATTGGGAATGTATAGAATAGTACTATTTGTTAGATTTATTCAGCCCCTTTTTAAAACTATTCCGTTTGGGTAAGCTTCTTTAAGCTTGACTGGCACAGACCCTGATCATGTCGACTACTGCTTGATTGGTTGTATGTTGGAGTTATTTGTCTTTTTGTGAATTGGACAGAGACCCTCTGGTTTATGTAAGTAAGTGTTCTTGTACAAATTAAGTAGTGACAGTTGTGGAATGTCTGGTCTTGCATATAGAGTCATGCAACAAGGCCAAGTGCAGGACCTGGAGGTGTTGATTGACAGCAGGCAAAATGTGAGACGGCAGTGTGCCCAGGTGGCCAAAAAGGCCAATGGCCTCCTGGCCTGCATCAGGAACAGTGTGGCCAGCAGGACCAGGGAAACGATTGGTCCTCTGTACTCAGCACTGGTGAGGCCACACCTCGAATCTTGTGTTCAGTTTTGGGCCCCTCACTACAAGAAGGACATTGAGCTGCTGGAGCGTGTCCAGAGAAGGGCAGCAGAGCTGGGGAAGGGTCTGGAGCACAAGTCCTGTGAGGAGCGGCTGAAGGAGCTGGGGCTGTTCAGCCTGGAGGAGGCTCAGGGGAGACCGTATGGCTCTATACAACTACCTGAAAGGAGGTTGCAGAGAGGTGGGGCTTGGTCTCTTCTCCCAAGTGACAAGTGATAGGATGAGAGGAAAGTACTTCAGTTAGCATCAAGGGAGTTTTGGACTGGATATTATAAAAAATTTCTTCACTGAAAGAGTTGTCAGGCATGGGAACAGGCTGTCCAAGGAAATAATTGAGTCACCATCCCTGGAGGTATTTAAGAGACTTGTGGATGAGATGCTTAGGGACATGGTTTAGCAGTGGACTTGGAATTGTTAGTTTTATGGTAAAACTTGGTGATCTTATTGGTCTTTTCCAATCTAAGAGATTCTATGATAAAAAATCTGGAGTTGAAACCTTCACTTTCAAGTTTTAATCCTCTCATCTGTCCAATCTCTCCACACCAGGCAGTCCAGCATTATTACTAGCTTCTGATAATTTCTCTGGTAGTCTGAATAAGTTTCCAAACCATGATGTGTGTTTGCGTGTCAAATAACATGGAAACTGCTTCAAGATAATGCTTAAAAAAATAAAAAGATATCTAAATTGCATGTTTTTCAGTTCAGGCATTATGTGCCCCATCCCTGGTTCTGTGCAGGCCTGAAAAGAAATTACGGGCTGCCACTGCTTGTCAACCCACTGAGAGAAAGAGCAGTGGGGAAGCATCTGCTTTCCCCAGGAGCATCTGCTTTCCCCATGGGCTACTTAAAAATTGTGCCCAAAAGGCTATGTAACTTTTAATTGGAAAACATGAATAATCATTCATTATTCTTTTTGAATAATTTCCTTCATAAGGTAATTTGATACAAAAAATTCAAAGAGTCAAAAGCTTCTACAAAAATTTTAAGTATTTCCTATTATGTCACTTTCAGTAGCCATTAGGGAATGGAAATGTGTCTCCACTAATGGAGCTGGAGGCAGATATTGATTTTGAGGTTTATGGATGTCTGTATATGTATTGACATATGCTGTTGTTTATTCAGTTATAAACAAAATTATTGCTTATGACTAATCCTATCCCAATATACCATTGGTATCATATTAAATTTTGAGAGGAATTTGCTTAAGAAAATGGTGCAGATTTTCCAAGTGAACTAAGCCTATTTAATAAGAGCAATAAGATAAAAACCTCTCAGAAATAGTAGCTTGAGTTGAATTAAGCTTTTATTTAGAGTTCCTTACTGTGCAGTACTTAAAGGTCTCAAAATGCTGTCTCCAGTGGTTTTCAACAGTGAAAGGCAGAATGTTGTTTTAAAAAAAACCGCAAACTCAGCAGGATGAAGAGCAGTTAGCCTGAAGGCAGGGGAGAAGCTGAAGTGAGCATAAAGGCTTCTTTCTTACCTCCAGTTCCTCAGTTTGGTTTCAGTGTTGTCATCTGTGTTCAGGTAAAGAGTTGACTGAAAGCTTGAGCTTAATGAAATTGGAGAAATAGGAAATTCACATTGCAGTTGTGGCATTGATTTTTAATGCTAGCTTTATCTTGAGCTTTTTGAACATGTTTGCATGGCTGATCATGCTTATGAGTGACTGTATCCTGAAGATACACATAAACAAGCCTTGTCTATGCTACTCTAATTTTTAAATGTTTTCTGGTGAGTCTAAGTTTGTATTACCCCACTTTGTAGTTTGTATGTGTCTAACCAGGTATCAGTGGAATTCCCCTGGCATAGATTTAGTTTTGTATTTCTAAGATGGTTATATATCAGAGGCTAGTTTTAAAGGCTGAAGCAGAGATTTGAAATTGTGTTCCTTTCTGTAGCCCTTCATTTCAATGTTAATGATGGTAATAGCGGAAATAATCAGTGTCATTTCCTCTGTGCCCTTTACAAGCTTAAGAAAAATCTATGTCACTAATTTGTTTATATAATGCAGTTTGCAAACTAATTTACTAGATACAGTAGTACAAATAATCCTTCAAATAGCATTATAGATTAAAGGACAGATTCTACCACCTTCATTCATATTAAGTTATGCCCTATTTTGCAAGCAATTCTTTTGGTTTTAATAGGACCACAGTAAGGGTTGAGTTCCACTGCAGTAGAATCTGTTTGTTTCTCTTGGGATTTAGTCATATAGTTTTAAATTCATTGTACTGTTTTATGGTGTCTCATATAAATAGCTTTGTGTAATTAATGGAAGTCTGAGTGTCTTAGAAAATATAATGATCTCATTTTCTGAGATTGCCTTTCAGCTAGCTTTTGTCCTCTGTCTTTCTCCCTAGTAGATACTGTTTTTTTTTAAATTTACATGTAGAGGAATAAAATATGTGAGTCAAAAAGCCTTGACAGTAAAAGAATCTGAAAGAGGTAAAAGATGGTTATTAAACAGTCAGGTATGAACCGTAAATCAGTCAAGTAAGGCAATAATAGCACATTTTCTAGCCATCCTCTCCATATTTTATTCATTATTTGTTTTATAATAACATCTGTATGCTTCACAGTAAGATTCACTAGAAGATAAATTCCTTTCCCTGAAGACCTTATAAACTATGTATTCAGAGATGTAATATGTTAAAGTTCCTACCAAACTCAGCTAGTAACCAGGAAACACAAATTATAACAGTTAAATTAGAAAGTAAATGGGCATTAAGGTGTCAGAAAAACTTAGCTGTTTTCCTGTGATTTAAATGAAAATTATTGTGAAGGTTATAGCCTTCCGTCTGTCATATCTTCATGATGTCAATTTGGGAAGTCATTAACATGAATCAGAGTAAATGGAAGACCATGCAGTCAGCCCAAGATTTGGCAGTGACAAGGAAACTTTAATAATGCCATGAAATAATACCTGATAACAAATAGGGTCTTTTCTGAAAGCTTTTCTTAAAAACAGGTTTTCCCATGGGCAAGAGAACTAAAAGGGTTTTATTTCCTTTATAGTTTGTTTCTACATGCTCTTTTCTCTGTTCCTAGCAGTTTTGTCTGGATAGTTGTCAGTCTATGCTGTTACTGGTTTAGACTTACAGATTTGCTGGTTGCCCTGCTGACTGCTGTATTTTTTTTTTTGAATGAATAGGAGGATGAGTTTTAATTGTCATTCCTTCGATAAACACATTCAAGGGCTCTTTTGTACCTGATGAGTGTTGATCACAGAACTTGGACCTTCATATGTTCAAAAGCTTCACCTGCTGTTATATTTAATTGAAATTTGCTAGATGCATCAAAAGTTACGGGTAGGCAGACAAATGGCATATCTCATGAGCTACGTTTCCTTAAGAATTATTCTTCTAAGTAAATAAATATGTCCCAGAATGAACTAACTCAGTGTATGTTCTTTTATGCATTGGGTTGTTTTTTACTTGTTACATTTTTGTGTGGTTGTTAAACATGTTGCATGTACATTTTCAATATGATATTTGTCATATTCCTTTAAAATAATTTCTTGCTGAAAGGTCAGCATCCTCTGAAAAACAAGTTTTTGTATAAATTGGTTATTGCCTCTTGAAAGTGCTGCAAATTGTTTTAGCTATTTAAGATATCCCAAAGCTTGTAAGGATGAAAAGTCTCACAAGTATTTTAGGAATAGTAGGGAGTTGGGTCCTAATCTTCTCATTAGTACAGCAAGCTTTTCCAGCCCTGATGCAGTAAATTATAGCAAAAGATACTTTCATTTTATCTGGGATTGATAGAAAATACTCCCCCTTTCTTTCATGTCTCTGTTCAGCCCTGTCATAACTTCAACTCTACTGGTTTTCATAAATTCCAAGTTGTTACCATTCTTACGTATGAGAAAGAAAAAGCGTGTCAGTCATATTTATGGGCATGTATTTTGTACACTCATTAGCTAATGTTATCCTAGAAATAATACACAGTCTGAGAGAAAAGAACCCTATACCCTAATTTCTCTGCAAGGATTTAGATACTGAGAAGGCCACAATATATGAGGCAGCTGCATGCTATAGCCTTGTTCTGTTCAAATGCAGAACTGACATCAACAAAACATTATTTAATATATTTTGCAGTTATTTTGTCCTTCAAGGGCTTAGATGTTTTTATTTTGGACTAGTCTTGATTCATCCAATGAAGATGTGGTGCTTAGGGGCAAAGAGAGAAGAAAATAAAACTTTAAAAAAGGCCCCAAAAGAATGGCTGTGTTGGAATTTTCATGTCTGAATTGGAATGTCATTTGAAGGGTTACCTTTTTATGATTTAATAGAGTAGCATTTATGAATTGCTGAAAGCTTTTGTTGTTTTATTACTGAAGAAGAATGAGGATACGGCAGTAAAGGATGCCTTAATTATTTCTTTTGCTAGCACCAGCAACTGAAAATGCTAGATTCTTGCCAGAAGTTAATAAACTAGATCATTGGTACATAGTATAAAGATACAAAATGCTGGTAGCTAATAAGGATAGCACAACAGTGCAAATGAAAACTGTAAACATGATCCTAAATTCCTCCACCCACCCCCCCACCCCCCCTTACGGAAAGGAAGCACGTGTGAAGGGGCCCCCCCCAAGTATAGAACAATATTCTTGTCATGTTCAATTATAATTTGCTGGTTAACTGTCCTTCCTAGCCAGCCATCATCATATCACTTACAAAAACAGAAGCACTTAGTTACTTTCACTAATTGCTGTCCTTTTTTTTGGATAGAGTTGCTGTTGAGCTCAATTTCTGATTAGCAGTGCAAGAAATAACAAGGCTGAGGGCTCTTCAGTTCAGATACAGAAAACTATCACATTTGCTGCTACGTACTAAAAATCCCTAGGGTTTGTTCTGGTTTGGGTTTTTTTGTTAGGCATAGAGTTTTAATCTTTTTCCACTACCCAGATTTTGAAGGGGGGGTGATTTTTTTTTTTCCCCCAATCTTGATATGTTTATACATATATTGATGCATTGACTCTTGGTGGGTGTTTATTTTTTTTGAGTAGATTTACATTAGAGAGGAGCATAGACTGCTATCTGCCCTTCTAATTCTCAGTTGATATTGGACTTTGTATCCAATTCTTAGATATTGATGAATAGACACACACATACGCATATTCCTACTGTACACTTCATTTCTTTGGGAGACCATTCTAACAGCTATGTCACTGCAGAGGAAAATACAAAATTATTACTCTGGTTGAAAATGAAAAGAGTTATTCCAGGGGGAGCAGAGTCTTGACAATTTGTATTTGAGAATGCAATTAGAAGAGCTGGGAGCGGCAAGGAAATTATACAAGAAATTCGTGTTACTGTAGCGAAAGTGAGAACTGCCATCTAGGATTTTTAAAGAGAAATAAATCTAAAAATCTGAAATAAAAGGGTTATTTAGCAATAGACAGCGCATCTTTCACCTTTTTAGTGATGAAACAGGATCGTTTGTGATATCTGTCCCTCATTGGACGAAATGAGCTTCATATTCTTTTTTTCCATTTTTTGACAAATTGGGCTTTAGACAATTACACACCTCCAACCTTTGTTTTGTATGGATTAGGGCTGAACAGTAATCCGGTGCTGTGTGGACAGTTACAACTGATTCCCTCACTACTGGAGTTGGAGAGATACTCCAGAGGTTTTGTTTTGGATATCAGTAACACCTTACCTGTTTAATTAAAGAAATAATGTCTTTGAAGGCCTGACTATGGTCAATGAGGCAATTGGAGTTTTAGACATGGAACAAGCTAGAAAAAGGATGCAATTCCGTATAACTGTCTTAAAACAGTACATCTATATGCACATCTTGTGTTTTGAGAATATGAATTATGAGCGATGAAGGGAACGAAGACCATGAAATACTGAAAATTCAGGGTAAAAGTTAGTTTTAAGGGATAGTTATAGGGATTCTGGTATTTTAAGGGTTGATAGGCCTTGTAACATAGGCTTTATTAGGTAGGCTTTATAAGTATTAGGGCAAGACTACTGTGTGACAGCACAAGTGCTTTACAGTACTCTCAGTTATAAATAGTTTTATCCATGCATAGCCATGTAGCGCCGTAGCTGATATTATGCAAATTAATTTACCTACTAAAGAACATATTATTTTAATAAGGCCTTTGATTTTCCAGGTGTGGAGTATTTGCACTGTGGAAGTGGAAGACTTCAGAGAAAAGTGCTTTTAGAATATGTCTTCCTTTTAAAACAAGTATCTGTGCCAGCCTACACACAGATACTTAGAGCTGTTTAATAATTGCTTTCTCCCATGAGGCTCCTTGGCACTGAAATAGGAACCAGCATGGTTAACCCTCATTAAAATAAATAGATTAATTTCTTACTAAAATGAAAGACCTCTTTTTAATCATTCAGCTTCATGCTATTTAAAAAATGTTCAATTATTAAAAGTCTGCTGTGATTTAATGGACTAGAAAGACTCTGCATTCAATTAAATTGTATGAAGTGCCACGTTTTTCCTTGGTACACAAATTCTAGCAATATTCACCATATATTTCTCAAACTATAAACTTTCATCTTCTTGTTGGATGTTGATTTAAATCTTAAATTTGAGCCATCAACTTTGAAAGTTAAAATATTTTCTCTGAGGCACTCATGAAAATAGTGGTGATGGTGATTGCTTTCATGAATCTAAGTCTTGTAACTTCATGAGCAATGCTTCTTGTGAAGTAGAAGTGCAGTCTACTTCCTTATTTATACAAAGTAGGAAACATGTAAGCTGTGGGCATCTCAAGAAAGGAAGGACAGCAAAAGCCAAGTGTTGGAGATGGTTACACCACCTGTGCATGTGGTTGCCCACAGGCAGGCTCTAAGTGGTCTAAGTGTGAGCCAGCTGAACTCCAGAAGCCACATGAACAAATTAAATATCTTAACCCCGAGTTCAGCGTGTTGTTATTGCTTTGTTGTCAGTTCTTTTGTTGTTTGTCAGCTGACTGGTTCTTTTGAATTTTGACTTTAAATAACACTAATCTAATCAATTCTTTATTTTAATCTGAGGTTTAAAGTCAGAGGAATACCAGAGAAATAAAAAATATTTAACAGTAAACAAAGCCAAGTTAAATGAATGTTTGGTGATGAGTTTTACTCATGTAGTTTCAGTTTACAGAATAAACCTCCATTTCACTCCATTGATGGGGTTCATATGATCACACTACGCTTACTGCAGATAATGTATAGAAAAAGATCTCTGAGCTGTCTTACTTGCATTCTCTGGATGCATCTATGCTGATGTTTCAGTTTGGGTAAAGAAATGTAGTTTTGAAGTGAATCTCACACTCATCGCACCTTACTGTGGCTTGCTTCATACCACACATGACTGATTTGGTTAATACAGATATTTTTTTTTTTCCCCCTTTAGAAAATTGTTATTCATGGAGAGCCCTTCACTGTAGACTTGTGAAGAAACGTTATCAAGCTCGTATTTCCAGTGTGTTCAGCTTAACAGAGAGAATGTATTTGTGAGAAAAACAGGTGTAGGCACGCTGTTCCCAGACGTGGTGCACTTACTTTTAGATTTCAGAATGTACTAATTTCAACAGGTTTACTGTATTCGTTTAGATATCTCAGGAAATATGTGCTTTGTTTTTGTATGAGACATCTATAGACATACACAGACACCTGATGTTCACTTTCTTTAGCTGCATCGTTTTAAACCAAAGCTGCTTGTCTCTTCCATATGTAGACATTTGGCTTAAATCTATTCTTTTTCTAGGAGTGGACTTTCACCTTAGTTGACATCTCAAGCTGTCATTTTAAATAATGTATAATTTTGTTTATTATTTAATTTTAGGGTTGACTGACTGATAGTTTGTGGGGTTTTTTTTTTGAAAGTTTTTATAAATAGAACAAAAATTAAGCAGTTTGGCATCACAGAAACATATGAGGCATTATAAAGATAACTGCAAGAATATAGACTGATTGGAGGATATTTTAAATTATTTTTACTTGCTATGTATCATAAGGTTTTAAGCTTCTTAGCAAATGGTGGATTTATGTTGTTTTCTCTTTCATTTCGGCTCTCAGCTGTGTACTGGTGACTGCCGACTTTCTGTGCAAGTTTCAGTCATTTTGATATCATCATCTTTACTGTATTTTGAAGTGAAAAGATAAGGAGTACTGCAACAATTTTAATTTTTAAAAGCATGATGATAATAATAATAGTGATGATGTTCTAAGTTAATTCAGAAAAAGTATTAGATAGTTGGATTTCAGTATTTCATTATTTTGGTTGAGCCATGAAGCTTAAGTTAGTTGTGGGGACAGAAAGCTGTTGAGAAACAAGTTTAATTGTAAAAGGAAAAACAGTTTTGCAGAATGGAGGATTACCAAGTTAGCATTCCAGACATTAACTCCACTTACATATCAGTTGTGCATGTACTGGGGAAAAAAAGGGGGGAAGTTTTTTGCGCATTTATTTTCCAGAACAGCACTTATGCAAAGTAATTTTTGTATGGATTAGAGTGTTTTATTCTTTAAACTGAAAATTAATGTTAACGAGACCAAGATATATTGTAAGTGGAAGACGCAGATTTTTTTTTTTTTTTAATTTCTACAGGATAAGTATAAAAGCGTATCTATTAAATTAATGTGGTCACCCATCTGATATTTTTGATCCAATTACAGAAGAAAAAAAATCAGTATTTACAATTTGAATGAGGTAAAAAATGGTTTGTATAAAGTTCTGCTGATGAAAATGGTGCGTTTTCTTTAAGCTTAGTAGCTATTGTTGTTAAAGGTCTTCCTAACAGTTACTGTGCTTTCTTTGCCGTGTTTTTTGTTTCCTTCTTCCTCCCCTTCATCCCTGAACATAAATCAAGAAATCTTATGTAGTGGTTCAAATTCCAGTCCATGGCTACTCTGCCCCAATTTTGCCAGAAAAATATGTTCTGAAATATTTCTCTCTCTCACTGAGGATTCACAAATGGTTGGCTGCGGAAAAAGTGTTCTTAAAAGAGAAGAGATGGCCAGTAGTTCTGCTCGTGTCATGCTGACTTCATCACATGCAGGATACACGCAAGCCTGTTTCTTACTTGGGCTTTTATAGTACATCTTCAGCTTTGTAAACATTGTACATACTTTCCTGGGGCAGTGTTTTCATTCTGAATAACATGCTCAGTTTCACAGTGAATGGATTCTTTAATATTGGCAGTTAATGTTATTTTCAGACATTCCTTTCTACATAATTCAGTTGGTTGCAATTCTGTTTCTTCAGTTTCAGACATACAAATGTAGGGACTCATATAATGCTGTGATCCTGAATGGAAAGTCCTGCTTTAGCCTAGTTTATCATTTCTCCTCTTTGCTCCTTACAGCATGTACCCATTTTTTTTCTGCTGTGCCTGCTCAGATGCTTCTTGGAGTCTGCTTGACTAAAATGGCAGACAGCTTAATTGAAAACCAAAAAAGCAGTGCTTTTCTGACAGTTTAGCTGGGTGAGTCAGCTCAGTAAGGATTCAGGATGAGGGAGGATGTGCAGCTACTCAGCTAGGACCTAGACAAGAGGAGCTGTGAGTGGAAGAGCCCCCAGAGCCAGCGGAAGGGAGAAGGTATATGATTGTATAGCTGGGGTGTGGGTGGAAGGAGGGGTGAGTGGGAGAGTCTTCTTTCTTACATGAGTGGCAGATGCTGTGTAGAAGCCTGGTACAAGTACCACCTATGTGTTAGCCACTGCTATGCCAAACACTGCAATTTATAAACTTAGGTTTGTGTTAAAAATGACAGCATAGATTCACATAAAAAGCCCTCTACCATAAACTTCACACAGTCAGTGTTTGTGATATGGGAAGTTGCTCAGTATTTTTTAGAATGGAAATGTAGGTTCATGATACTACTCTCTACGTCCTAGAATGAAGTGGCCTGATTTTTTGCTGAAGTAAAAATTGCCTAAATATTTTGTATTGCCTGCTTACTTCACACTTTACTAAACAAAATGTTATTTCCAAGTTTTCTGTCTAAGAATGTTACCTGAAGATAATGGAGTTGAGGAGTAGATGTTGGTCAGAGTACAGATTTCTGGGGATTTGTGTGGTTGTGGAAATAAATTTCTGGAGTGCACACTGCACGCTGTTTTGGTGCAACTAGATCCTTGTACATTTTTGTGCACTTCTAAATAGAGCTCACTCATTTTAAAATAAGGTTTTTTTAATTTTTGATACTGCAGTTCAGAATGTCTGTTTTCACTTTTAACTAGTGTGTTTATTTGGAATGTGACTTTTTTAATTCTAGATTTTCTTTTGAGATTCTGTTTTACATATGTTTGGCTGGTTTGTAACCTTTATTGAAACTTTCATTGTATTTCTGCAGCTAAATAGGTGTTTCAAAAGATATTAAGAAATTATTATCAATGGTTTCCATTTTTATATTAAGTTGAGCATATTACAAAATTATGTTACAAAATATGCAGTTGAAAAAATAGAGGAGAGAAATGGCAGATTCTGGCACATAGTTGCCAGTTCTATTACTGCCCCTAATTTTTGACTACAGGAAATATTTTTGCATTGTGAGTACTTCATAGGTCTTCGGTGAGGACTGTATCTTGTTTTAAGGGATTGTTTTAAAGGAACTTCTTATTGCAGCTAAACCTTAAAATGTGATTTTATTTGATGCACATGCATATAATAACCATTACTTTCTTTTTCTCTGAAAACTTGCAAGGGGAAAAAAAAGGATTGTATTTGCATTTTGTCTTTGATTATTTTCAGAAATCATATAAAAAAGAGCTAGAACATTATATGATATTTTCCTTACATAAAAAAAACCTTTAGAGATGTTTAGAGGGTCTGACCTTAAGAGCTAAGAACTACTGGCCCACAGAGAGAAGCAATCAAGTGTCGCCATAAGGTTAGCTGTCATATTCTTAGACCGTGAAGTTCAGATTTCTGTTCTGAAAATTAACTTCTCTTTGGCTGTCACTTCAGTGACAACAGAATGTGAACTAAATTCTCTGATCCCTCATTCATTTTTCATGTTCCTCTCTGAGGACATAGTACCCTGAGATCAAACTCCCATCTTACCAGATACACTAGTTCTCTATGTTATGGCTAGATTTTTAGATGAAAATTACAGGTTATACTTAGATGTCATATGCTTCAGAAATAGAAATAGATGCTATTAAAACTTTTGGTTCTACCAGCATCTATTTAACAACAAATATTTTTTCAGTAAAAGAGAGCCACTACTATTGTTTTTTTCAGTAAAATGGGAGCCACTAATATTGTATCCACAGACTGATGGAATGAAAAATACATTGAGAATTTTTACATAATCCACTGTTCTTTCTATTTCTGCGTAGCTGTAATATCTGCACATACAGCAGTCTTATTTGGGCTGCTGATGGAATAAAACATTAGCCACTTTTATTAAAGTCTTAAACATCAAATTGGTAGGGACTTTTATAAGAACAGGGGTATTTCTTGCTCTTGCGTAACTCCACAATTTAACAGTACCTGTCCAGAGAAACAAATTTAAAATATATCAGTATAGAACTATTTGATGAACCTTTACTACAGGGATATTTATTATCAGGTTTTTGTGGACTCTGGTCTGTCAGTGCTTAAAACTGACAAAGAAACCCAGGAAGACTACAGCAGATCAGTTGACACAGTGTTCGCCAAGTAAGCACACTTTCTGACTGGATGTTTGATCTTGACGGTATCTGTTGTTCATAATCCTCTACTCATAAGAAAAGTGCCTCTATTAATTTTTTGTATCATAAAGAGATGAAGATCAAAGAAGTAAACAATCCACAAAATGCACATGCTGTCCATTTCCAGCTGTCCTTTTTCTACTTTTAGCAGTGTGTCTCATTGAAACACTCTTCAGAGAGACAGTAAGCCCTTATCATCGCTGGAGGCATGGGATTTCTATCTTCTTATCTCAGAGAAGGAGACTTTATTACTTCCTGCTTCCAAAGAAGAAAGGATGTGAATTCAGTTGAGGGAATTGAATGCTTTCAGCTGCTGTGTTGCATTCACACTGGCCACTTTTTTATTTCCATTACCACATTAAAAGCAATAGCAAAGGTACCTACTTTCAGAAGTATCCGTCCAACCAACATAAAACTTCTGTGATCCTCACTGGGAATATATTATATTTCTGTATTAAGCACCTGTACAGAGGCCTTGTTTGACCTTTCAGTAGCAGTGAGAACATTTAGGAAAACAGTGCAGGGGCAATGGCCTGTGTATGTTGCCAGGCTGTGCACTTGTTCATGTATGAAGATGTCTGGGTTACTAAAGACACTGTGAACAAATTCAAAGACTACCAAATGCAGCCATCAGTCTGGTACAAGAATATAAAGGTGTTGAAGGAAGCCTGCAAACAACATGTAGCTAAAGAAGAGGGCTTCTTATTTTTCTTCTGAGTAGCCTCTTAGAAAGGGTACCCCTGAAAAGGTACACAAGTAGACCTTTTTACTGTGCCTGCCCTGTAAAATTCATGGCCACAGTTCTGGGCTCACAGAAGCATGAGTAAATGCCCTGTTAATGGATGCTACGCTGTACTGTGAAATCAGGTTTGCAGTATGAACTCGGTCACCTTTCAGGTCATGTGACCTTTTACAGACATGTAGCACCTCATGCAATAGCTTTTTTCATTATTTATTTATAGGCATGGAAGAAGCAAAATGAATTTACAGCCCAGATAAGTGCATTGTACAGAAACTGCCTAGAGGGTGTTTTTTTCATTTGTTTTTGGTTTTTTGAGAGCAAAACTTTCAGGAATTTTGGAAGACAGGCTTAGTGTGGAGTCAAGTTTTTACTACTGAATCAGCTGATACATGCTTTTCTACCATAAGCTATTCCTGTCAAGTAACCTAGAATTACTTATAACTCGAAGTAGGCCCAGCAATTTTGTCTTTCCTAATTATTTGAAACATGTGCCATCTATAGGCTTGACTCACAGGACACACCTGATGACAGAAGCTGGATGAAGTAATTTGTTTAACTATACGCAGCAAAATGGTAATGATGGTTTGAATTAGAAAGGTTTTATTACATATTTGAAACTCATCTTCTCTAATTGTAGAAAGACATGTTTTCTAGTAAAAAGATTTAAATGGTAACGTAATCAGTGTCACATTTCTCTTTGTACTTAACATTATCAAATACATTGGGTTATGCTTCCTCTGTGTAGCTAGTGAACCTCTTCCACCGTTTGTCTACATCTAGCATGTATTTATAGTACTCTCCAGTTGCCAGTCTGACATTTTCTTGTTTGCTTATGTCAGTGTTGTACAGAAGATACCACTTTGGTATAATAAGAAATGTTATCGAAGTCATGAATCTGGTTCTTCTCTAATGACATGTCATTCATCTGGTAGCCATGTTCACTTCTGCACCCTTTCATGAGGGATGCTCTCCTTACAGCCACAAGGAAAACAAGTCTTTCTCAACCACAGTCAACTCATCTACTGAAATAAATTGGTGGTGATTGAATTATTGAGATATAGCTTTAGTTTTCTTCCATATATTCTGTAGTGGCTACAAAGAGGTTTGCCGTCTTTGTTCAGAACTCAAATTCTAGAGCAAGTTCCTTGATTTTTTTTTTTTTTTGCTTTCTACAGCAAAGAAGGGTGTTACAAGCAGCCACCACCTCCAGCAACTCCTGGAGTTTCCTTCTGTTCAGCCCAGAGATGCTGGGGTCTCTCCAGCTCAGGTTGATGGATGTGGCTGCTATTTCCCATTTGCAGGTTCAACCAATAGGGGGGGTAAGTCTGTCCTTCCACTTGGCTGATGACTTCTATCTCTCTTTGTTATTACCATGCTTGGAGAGTCTTACAGTGAAATTCAGACATGATAAACAGAAAGATTGCTCATGAATTCAATAGGTAGCATTTTCCAAAATTTCCTGGTGTGCATTTTGACAGTCATAAAAAGAGAACTTGTTTCTAAGGTTATCAGTTGCCAAACTGTTTTTTATTCCTCTGAACTTAATAAATTCAATTGAGGCTGACATTTTTCATAAGTTTATTTTAAATGTGAGTCATTTTCAGTTGTTGTGTCTTCATTTTTGTAGAACCAGAGATAAGCATGTATATAATGGTGTTCATGTTTGCATTTATCTCCTTTTTTTTTTTGTGCAGTACTGATGAATTATTTATAAATATTTCTAAAAGTACAGCGATCTATTTTTGATCACTAAGTATAAAAGGATGACAACCTATTGTACCTTATGTCCTCCTGACATTAATCCAGGAATTCTGTGATGGGTTCCCCACCACCACCTTTGAGGGTATAGGAATAGTTAAGTTCTAGTTTGAAATGTGTATTTGACTAGAAATATGTGATCTTTTCAAATTCTCCTTGCTTATGCTCTACCCTCCAGTGGTTGCTAGTTCCTAGTTCTGAGTCATCCATCAAAACTGGCCTTGCAGTATGTTTAGCTTGTGCAATGACTCATCATGGATTTGATGTAGTTAAGGAGACTGCAGCTGGCAGGTTAGAGCAGTTCATGTCTCAAAACTGTATATGAATAAAGTGCTAGTAAGCTTTGACAGGTCAAGTATATTTTTAATTTGACTTTCAGAGAACCCTAGATGTCCCCATATGTAATATAAAATGGAATTATTGCAGTAGTTAAACTGACCTTAGTAGATTTTATTCTTTTCTTCACTTGCAGACCTTAGTGGTGGTTCTTTTATTTTTGGGGTGTGGAATCACACAGTAGTCGTTTGTTGCTTTGGCCACCTTTTATTAGTTCCCTGAGGGGTGGTAGTCCATAGGACCTGTGGTTGAAAACCACTGATACAGATTCTCTGAGTAGAGAAATTAGGAATGAATAAAAATGTGTTGAGTTGAAACATGACCTTGACATTTAATTTTAGTTTTCTGAATCTTGAATCTCAATTTCTTTATATATACAGTTTGATTGATATATCATTCTAACCTTTGTTTTGTCACTTTTTTTTTTTTAATGAATTGAACTTCTGCTGTATTCTGAGTAGTTTCTGGTCAGTGTGATGAAGTATGCTCTCCTGAGGAGGCTCAGATACCTAACTCTGCAGTTGCCTGTGTGTGACTGGTTCTCCTGTAAACTTTTGCATGATATTACTGCTCAGTTATGTTGAACCTCTCAGTGCTTTGAAGCCTGTCCCTTGAAAACTGAAAAGTACTCAATGTATATTCAATACTCTGGAAAAATTTGTGGCTTGTCATTTATCTGAAGATACGATCCATCTCTTAATTCACTTCTGAAAGAGTTAAAAGCCTAGCTTTGCTGTTCAAACCACATTTTGGGAAAGTTTGGAATCATTAGTAGAACACCTGCATTGTGTATTTGCTCATAGCAAAAGCAAGGTGTGTGATGTGAAAAACACAAGCAAAACTGATTTCCTCCCTTCAAGAGCTGTGGAATGTAGCAGAGCAGAGTTCATTTTGAATTTGAGCTCAGTTGCTTGATTTGTTAGAATTTGGGTAGTTCGTTAATCAGACTGTCATTCATCCAAGCCTTTTAACTCTTCTTGCTTCTGCAGTAGCCATAATCTTTATTTTTAAGTG